>NC_057419.1:40871148-40928032 GCF_019320065.1 Cervus canadensis
CTTTACTATATTCATTGATTACCTCTAGTAATTTTTCTGGTAGAGTCTTTAGGGTTTTCTTTGTAGAGGATCATGTCATCTGCGAACAGCGAGAGTTTCACTTCTTCTTTTCCTATCTGGATTCCTTTTATTTCTTTTCCTGCTCTGATTGCTGTGGCCAACACTTCCAAAACTATGTTGAATAGTAGTGGTGAGAGTGGGCACCCTTGTTCCTGATTTCAGGGGAAATGCTTTCAATTTTTCACCATTGAGGGTAATGCTTGCTGTGGGTTTGTCATATATAGCTTTTATTATGTTGAGGTATGTTCCTTCTATTCCTGCTTTCTGGAGAGTTTTAATCATAAATGGATGTTGAATTTTGTCAAAGGCTTTTTCTGCATCTATTGAGATAATCATATGGCTTTTATCTTTCAATTTGTTAATGTGGTGTATTACATTGATTGACTTGCAGATATTAAAGAATCCTTGCATTCCTGGGATAAAGCCCACTTGGTAATGATGTATGATCTTTTTAATATGTTGTTGGATTCTGTTTGCTAGAATTTTGTTAAGGATTTTTGCATCTATGTTCATCAGTGATATTGGCCTGTAGTTTTCTTTTTTTGTGGCATCTTTGTCTGGTTTTGGAATTAGGGTGATGGTGGCTTCATAGAATGAGTTTGGAAGTTTACCTTCTTCTGCAATTTTCTGGAAGAGTTTGAGTAAGATAGGTGTTAGCTCTTCTCTAAATTTTTGGTAGAATTCAGCTGTGAAGCCATCTGGTCCTGGGCTTTTGTTTGCTGGAAGATTTTTGATTACAGTTTCGATTTCCATGCTTGTGATGGGTCTGTTAAGATCTTCTATTTCTTCCTGGTTCAGTTTTGGAAAGTTATACTTTTCTAAGAATTTGTCCATTTCTTCCAAGTTGTCCATTTTATTGGCATAGAGCTGCTGGTAGTAGTCTCTTATGATCTTTTGTATTTCAGAGTTGTCTGTTGTGATCTCTCCATTTTCATTTCTAATTTTGTTGATTTGGTTCTTCTCCCTTTGTTTCTTGATGAGTCTGGCTCAAAGCTTGTCAATTTTATTTACCTTTTCAAAAAACCAACTTTTAGCTTTGTTGATTTTTGCTATGGTTTCTTTTGTTTCTTTTGCATTTATTTCTGCCCTAATTTTTAAGATTTCTTTCCTTCTACTAACCCTGGGGTTCTTCATTTCTTCCTTCTCTAGTTGCTTTAGGTGTAGAGTTAGGTTATTTATTTGACTTTTTTCTTGTTTCCTGAGGTAAGCCTGTATTGCTATGAACCTTCCCCTTAGCACTGCTTTTACAGTGTCCCATAGGTTTTGGGTTGTTGTGTTTTCATTTTCATTTGTTTCTATGCATATTTTGATTTCTTTTTTGATTTCTTCTATGATTTGTTGGTTATTCAGAAGTGTGCTATTTAGCCTCCATATGTTGGAAATTTTAATAGTTTTTTTCCTGTAATTGAGATCTAATCTTACTGCATTGTGGTCAGAAAAGATGACTGGAATGATTTCAATTTTTTTGAATTTACCAAGGCTAGATTTATGGCCCAGGATGTAATCTATTCTGGAGAAGGTTCCATGTGCACTTGAGAAAAAGGTGAAATTGATTATTTTGGGGTGAAATGTCCTGTAGATATCAGTTAGGTCTAGCTGGACCATTGTGTCATTTAAAGTTTGTGTTTCCTTCTAATTTTCTGTTTAGTTGATCTGTCCATAGGTGTGAGTGGGGTATTAAAGTCTCCCACTATTATTGTGTTATTGTTAATTTTCCCCTTCATTCTTCTTAGCATTTGCCTTACATATTGTGGTGCTCCTATGTTGGGTGCATATATATTTATAATTCTTATATCTTCTTCTTGGATTGATCCTTTGATCATTATGTAGTGTCCTTCTTTGTCTCTTTTCACAGCCTTTATTTTGAAGTCTATTTTATCCTATATAAGTATTGCGACTCCTGCTTTCTTTTGGTCTCCATTTGCGTGGAATATTTTTTTCCAGCCTTTCACTTTCAGTCTTTGAGGTGGGTCTCTTGTAGACAGCATATATAGGGGTCTTGCTTTTGTATCCATTCAGCCAGTCTTTGTCTTTTGGTTGGGACATTCAACCCATTTACATTTAAGGTAATTACTGATAAGAATGGTCCCGTTGCCATTTGGTTTGTTGCTTGGGGTTCACGTTCATACACCCTTTCTGTGTTTCCTGTCTAGAGAAGATCCTTTAGCATTTGTTGAAGAGCTAGTTTGGTGGTGCTGAATTCTCTCAGCTTTTGCTTGTCTGTGAAGCTTTTGTATTCTCCTTCATATCTGAATGAGATCCTTGCTGGGTACAGTAATCTGGGTTGTAGGTTATTCTCTTTCATTACTCTAAGTATGTCCTGCCATTCCCTTCTGGCCTGAAGAGTTTCTATTGAAAGATCAGCTGTTATCCTTATGGGAATCCCCTTGTGTGTTATTTGTTGTTTCTCTCTTGCTGCTTTTAATATTTGTTATTTGCGTTTGATCTTTGTTAATTTGACTAATATGTGCCTTGGGGTGTTTTGCCTTGGGTTTATCCTGTTTGGGACTCTCTGGGTTTCTTGGACTTGGGTGGCTATTTCCTTCCCCATTTTGGGGAAGTTTTCAGCTATCATCTCCTCAAGTATCTTTCTTTTTGTCTTCTTCTCCTGGGACTTCTATGATTCGAATGTTGGGGCCTTTTACATTGTCCCAGAGGTCCCTAAGGTTGTCCTCATTTCTTTTACTTCTTTTTTCCTCTCTGCTTCATTTATTTCCACCATTTTATCTTCTACCTCACTTATCCTATCTTCTGCATCCGTTATTCTACTGTTGGTTCCCTCCAGAATGTTTTTGATCTCATTTATTGCATTATTCAGTTTTAATTGATTCTTTTTTATTTCTTCTAGGTCCTTGTTAAACATTTCTTGCATCTTCTCAATCCTTGTCTCCAGGTTATTTTTCTGTAACTCTATTTTGTTTTCAAGATTTTGGATCATTTTTATTATCATTATTCTAAATTCTTTTTCAGGTAGATTCCCTATCTCCTCCTCTTTTGTTTGGCTTGGTGGGCATTTTTCATGTTCCTTTACCTGCTGGGTATTTCTATGCCTTTTCATCTTATTTAGATTGCTGGGTTTGGGGTGGCCTTTTTGTATTCTTGTAGTCTGTGGTTCCTTTTTATTGTGGAGGTTTCTCCCAGTGGGTGGGGCTGGGTGTTTGGCTTGTCGAGGTTTGCTGCTTAGAGAAGCTTGTGTTGGTGTTCTGGTCGGTGGAGCTGGATTTCTTCTCTCTGGAGTGCAATGGAGTTTCCAGTAGTGAGTTTTGAGATGGGTCTATGGGTTGGTGTGACTTTGGGCAGCCTGTGTGTTGATGCTCAGGGCTATGTTCCTGTGTTGCTGCAGAATTTGTGTGGTATGTCTTGCTCTGGAACTTATTGGCTCTTGGGTGGTGGTTGGTTTCAGTGTAGGTATGGAGGCTTTTGGATGATCTCTTATTAATTAATGTTCCCTATAGTCAGGAGTTCTCTGGTGTTCTCAGGTTTTGGGCTTAAGCCTCCTGCCTCTGGATTTCAGCCTTATTCTTTCAGTAGCCTCAAGACTTCTCCTTCCATACAGCACTGATAATAAAACTTCTAGGTTAATGGTGAAAGGATTCTCCACAGTGAGGGACACCCAGAGAGGTTCACAGAGTTACATGAAGAGGAGAGGGAGGAAGGAGATAAAGGTGAGCAGGAGGAGAAAAGGGGGGATTCAAGAGAGGAGAGACAGATCTAGGTTGTACTCTGTTCCCTAAGTGTTCTCTGCAGCTCAGAATACCCACAGAGATTCACAGAATTGGATTGAAAAGGGGGGGGGAGGAAATAGGGGTGATCTGGGGGAGAAAAAGGAGAATCAAAAGGGGGAGAGAGTGATCAAACCAGTTATCACACTCCTGAGTAAAAATGGGTACTGAGGTTTGGATTCTTAAATGTCCAAAATTGATATCAAATACTGAAAAACAAAGATTAAAAATCTAGAATAGAGGTTAGACTCTTAAAAATACAATAGTAAAAAACCACAAAAACACAAAAAAATTTAAGAAATATATATGGAGTTCGCTTTAAAAATAGGGTCCTTTTTTTTCTTTGCCAGGTTATAGTGGGTTATAAAAATGAAAATTACGGAGTAATAGCGGACTTTAAAAAAAAAAGAAAAAGTAAAAAAAGAAAAAAAATTTAATTAAAAATAAAAAAATAGTAGTAAAAATATATCTAGGAATTTCTCTGGAGCTGTTGCAGGCAGTGTGGGTTCGGTTCAGTTTCAGATAGCTCCTTGTTCAAGCTTACACTTCTCGCTATATATAGGCCCCTTCCAGTGTAGTCAGTGTTAACTACAGGGATTTTAATCTGTTGCACCTGTCACTTCTGAAGTGGTTCCCTTTGTTTATTTGGCTTCTGTTTGCAGGTCTATTCAGTGTCTAATTTCCGCCCTGACTCATGCAGGCGGAGGTGGTCTCTTGTTTAGGTTTGCTTGTTCAGTGGTGCTGTGGGGAGGGAGGGGCCCTGCAGACAAATATCACTGGCATGTGTGGGGAGCACTCGCGGTATTCTGGCCACACTGGGTTTACCCCCGCTCGGGGCGGGTGTGTGTGCTTTCCCCGTCTACACTGCTCAGGCTCCAGGCTGCTCTCCAGGGAGCGGGCCCTGCATTGCGTGGACTTCCCAGGCCTAAGCTGCTCAGATTCAGGTTTTCGGGTATTCCACAATAGCACAGACTCGGTTGGGCCTGCGTTTTGTGCCTTCCCCGGTTGGAGCAGCTCAGGCAACCAGGAGCTTGATGAGCACACTCTCCCCGGGTGCAGGGCGCCTTCTCCTCTCCGCGGTCCCAGCCTCAGTTTCTATGTGCTCCGGTCGGGTGCGCCTTGTGTCAGTTCTGGGGAGCTGGACTCTAGCTGCTACCCTCCCGGCGGATGTCGACCATCCAGAATCTCAAGGAAGTCTTTGGTTAAAAGCTGGAAGCCTGTTTGCAGTTTGGTAGGGGGTGCCGTCTTTGGGGCCAAGTTTGCCCCTTTCCCCTCCCCCCTGCCTCCTGCCTCCGGCGGGGGATGGGCCGGTCTGCAGTCGACTAGCTTTTCTCTGGTATTTGCTCAGTCCTTCGTTCTGGGAACCGGTGGGTAGTGCCTAAGTTTAGGGCTTTTCCCAACTTAATTCTCTCTCTCTTGCTATCCCACAGTTTAAGTTGCTATCTCAGTTAGCTCCCTCCGATTGCCCTCAGGGCATTTGGGCCCGGTCCTTACCCTAAGCACTGCCGCCCGCTCCTCTTTGTTCCACCCCCACTTGCTGGTGGTGGATGCGAGTGTCTGGGGTACTTTTCTGCTGGGAGTTGCTTTTAGGCATGTAATCTGTGGGTTTTATTTATTTTTCCTCCCAGTTAGGTTTCCCTCCGAGATTCAAAAACTTCCCCCAGACCGGAGAGTGAGGGTTTCCTGGTGTCTTGAAACTTCCTCTATTAAGACTCCCTTCTCGGGACGGCTCTCTGTCCCTAACTCTATTGTCTCTCTTTTTATCTTTTATATTTTGTCCTACCTCCTTTCGAAGACAATGGGCTGCTTTTCTGGGTGTCTGATGTCCTCTGCTAGCAATCAGAAGTTGTTTTGTGGAGTTTGCTCAGCGTTCAAATGTTCTTTTAATGAATTTGTAGGGGAGAAAGTGGTCTCCCTGTCCTGTTCCTCCGCCATCTTAGATCCCTCCTCTCCTATTTGTTAAAGAAGTGAACGTAGTTTGCCATAGCTAGGATTTGTAATTTTATACTTTATATTTTTCTTTCAAAAATGTCATACTTACTCCACAGTGAACATGTCTTAATTACTGCGTGCTTGTTTGGAACCTCTAGACCTTTCCCACAAAATGTGTGGTATAAAATATGGATATAATAAAGAAAAAAAATAAAATAAAAAAATATGGAACATATTTCTCTCATAATTTCTAACAGTTTTCTACACTTTAAATTCTTAGTTTCTTTTCAGCATACTCTGATAGTCAATGACATTTAAATTCTTTCTAAATTCTTTTCTCATCAATATATTCGCAGTTTTGTCACTTCTGAATTCTCTGATAAATAATTCTCCACTCATGTGAGAATTCTGGATGAAAAATTGGTCACATTTATCAGATGCTTCTGGAATTATGCTTTTGTGCTCTTTCTTAAGTTAAATGAACATTAAATAGTATATGAAGTTTTTTACATTCTTGATGTTTATAAGGTTGCTCCCCAGGATGAATTGATATATAATATAATGAGGTATAACTAGTGAAATTATCTCTATATTAATATATTAATAGGTTATAAATTATTAATAGGTTATCATAATAGGTTATTATATATTATAGGTTATTAACAAGTATATTAATAGGTTTTATCTCCTGTGTGACTTTTCTGATGTTTAATGAGAGTTGACTTCCCACTGAAGGCTTTATCACACTCTCTGCATTCATAAGGTTTCTCTCCTGTATGCGTCCTGTGATGTACAATGAGAGTTGATTTCACACTGAAAGCTTTCCCACATTCACTGCATTCATAAGGTTTTTCTCCTGTATGAATTCTCTGATGTTTAATGAGAGTTGACTTCCTACTGAATGCTTTCCTACATTCACTGCACTCATAGGGTCTCTCTCCTGTATGAATTCTCTGATGTTTAATCAGTGGTGACTTTTCACTGAAAGCTTTCCCACATTCCTTGCATTTATAGGGTTTTTCTCCTGTATGAGTTCTCTGATGTACAATAAGGGTTGACTTCTCACCAAATGCTTTCCCACACCTTTGGCATTCATAAGGTTTCTCTCCTGTGTGAGTTCTATGATGGACAGAGAGATGTGATTTCCCACTGAAAGTCTTCCCACATATGCTGCATTCATAGGATTTTTCTCGTGTATGAACTCTCTGATGAACAGAAAGATGTGACTTTCCCCTGAAACCTTTTCCACATTTACTACACTTGTAAAGTGTCTCTTTTGTATGAGTTATCTGATGTTCAATGGGTGTGGGTGTCTCATCAAAGGCTTTCCCATGTTTATTGCACTCAGGTTTCTCACCCATATGAGTCATTTGATATATAAGGCTGGACTTATCACATTTGATAGCTTCATAAAATGCTTGTCTAATGTGTGTTTTTTCATGTCTAACAAGGTGATATGAACTCTTAAAAGCTTTTGCACATTCACTGCATACAAATGGTTTCTCTCCTGTATGAGTTCGCTGATGTTTAGTCAGAGTTGACTTCTGGATAAATGTTTTTCCACATTCACTGCATTCATATGGCTTTTCCCCTGTATGAGTTCTCTGGTGTGCAATTAGGGTTGACTTCTGGCTGAAAGTTTTTGCACAGTCACAGCATTCATAAGGTTTCTCTCCAGTGTGAGTTCTCTGATGTACAACAAGGTTTGCTTTCTGGATAAACACTTTTCCACATTCAGAACATTGATAGAGTTTCTCCCCATTTTGAATTCTTGGACTTTTATTAAGAGCTTGCTTATGGTGGAGGGCTTTTCCATGTTCATTAGGCTCAAAGAATTTCCCTCCAGATTGAGCTTTATCAAGATTAGAATGGAAGCATAATTTCCAATATGCCTTGCATTCATCACCATTCTTTCTCACACAGCTTCTACTTTGACTAAGAAAAATGAAATTATGTTTTGAACACTCTCCCCATGAATAATATTTAGTGAGTCTTTGTCCTATAGAAACAAAGCCTGTGCTTGGATAAATGATTTCTCCATATGTTCTGAATTCTTGGCCACTTTTACCCTTCAGTGTTTCCTTATCTATGGATGCAGCTTGCCATAGAGGTTTGTCTTGGCTTTCCTTGTGGTTATCTGTCTTGTCATTAACTTTCCAGAATTCTAGGGAAAAATGCAATGATTCATCAAACTTGTAAGTATTTCTATGATAATGCTTTGGGACAAAATTAATTCATAAATGCCCTGCTGTAAACTCCTATTAATGGACCTGAGCTGATGTGAATGAACCCTCCCTATATTCCACCACCCTCCCTATACTCCACCACTTCCCTCAACTGTAAATACAAAGAAATGCTGGCCTATATTTAACAAAAATAATTTAATTCCCAGTCAAGCTCAAGACCAAGAAAATATAAATTTTAGACATCAAAAGTGAAATGGGAATTTAAGATGATGGGGTAAACAGAAACTGAAGCTTGAGGATTTACTGGGGAATCCAGACCACACGGCACAAATGTTCAGGAAACTGGAATGTAATTTTCACTTAAAGTAGGAACCACAAAGGGTATCCATGCTTGTTAAACATGAACTAGAAAGACTCCCCACTGGTCAAGGAAACTGGAAAGAATGATATTATATATAAGAAATTAAAAGTTTGATATGATACTATATATAGAAAACCCTGAATACTCCACACAAAACTACTAGAACTGATAAATTCAGCATGGTAGCAGGATACAAGATTAACACAGAGAAACTGGTTATGTTTCTTTATACTAACAGTGAAATATCAGAAAAGTAAAAAAAAATCCCTTTTAAAATCACATCAAAAAATAAAATACTTAGGAATAAACTTGACCGAAGAGGTGAAAGACTTAATACACTGAGAACCACAAAACATTGATAAAGGAAACTGAAGATGGTCTGAAGGAAAAAAAAACTCCCATCCTCTTTGATTGGACAAATTAATATGTTTAAATGGTCATACTACCCAAAGGAATTTACAGATTTAATGCAATACCTATCAAATTACCTATGACATGTAAATCAATGAAGTTAGAACACACTCTCAGACCATGCACAAAAAAAAACTCAAAATGGCTTAAAGACTTAAATATAAGACAGGATACCATAAAACTCCTAGAAGAGAACATAGGCAAAACATTCTCTGACAGTAATCGTACCCATGTTTTCTTAGGTCAGTTTACCAAGGCAATAGATATAAAAGCAGAAATAAACAAATGGGACCTAATGAAACTTATAAGCTTTTGCACAGCAAATGAAATCATGTGTGCTTAGTCACTCAGTTGTATCCAACTCTTTGTGACCCCATGGACTGTAGCCCACCAGGCTCCTCTGTCCATGGGAATTATCCAGACAAGAATACTGGAGTGGGTTGCCATGCCCTCCGCCAGGGGATCTTCTTAATCCAGGGATTGAACCCAGGTCTCCTGCATTGCAGGCTGATTCTTTACCATCTCAGCCACCAGCTTTTGCACAGCAAACAAAACCATAAACAACATGAAAAGACAACTTATGGACTGGGAAAAAATATTTGCAAATGATGAGACTGACAAGGGCTTAAATATACAAACTATATTTGTATATTTCCAAAATTTGTATATTTCCAAAATATACAAACAGCTCATACAACTCAATAACAAGAAAACAACCTAATCAAAAAATGGGCCTAAGGGTCATGCTGGTCATCTTGTGGTTCAGGTTGTCCTTGGTGAGTACTGTGTCAAGGGAGGGCCCTGGAATGCAAGGAGGTGTTGTTTCTAAGGATTCTTTCTGCCTTCCTGAAAAAAGGATAGACACAGAAAGGCTGGTAACTGAGTGTTTGAAAAACTGTTCTCAGGAAAGAAGAAAGTGTATTTTGGGTATCCCTGGTGGTCCAGTGGTTAAGAATTCACCTGCCAAAGTAGGGGACATGGGTTCAATCCCTGGTCTGGGAAGATCCCACATGCTGTGGAGCAACTAAGCCTGTGCACTGCAACTACTGAAGCCTGAACACTCCAGGGCCCATGTGCCTTCACTACTGAAGTTGCATGCTGCAACTACTAAAGTCCATGGGCTTAGAGCCTGAGCTCCATGATAAGAGAAGCCGCTGCACAGCAACTAGAGTAGCCTCTGCTCGCTGCAACTAGAGAAAGCCTGCATACAGCAACAAAGACCCAGGACGTCCATAAACAAATAAATGGACAAATAAACTGGGGGGGGGGGTGCTTCCCTGGTGGCTCAGAGGGTAGAGACCTCCTGCAATGCAGGAGACTGGGTTCAATCCCTGGGTCAGGAAGATCCCCTGGAGAAGGGAATGGCTACCCACTCCAGTATTCTTGCCTGGAGAATCCCCATGGACAGAGGAGCCTGGTGGGCTACAGTCCATGGGATGACATAGAGTCAGACACAACTGAGCAACTAACACATTTCATTTTGGGGGCTCTCCAGGTGGCACAGTGGTAAAGAACCTGCCTGCAAGTGCAGGAGATGCCAGAAACACGTTTGATCATTGGGTTGGGAAGATCCCTGGAGAAGGATATGACACCCTACTCCAGTATTCTTGCCTGGGAAAAATGGACAGAGGAGCCTGGTGGGCTATGGTCCATGGGATCACAAAGAATTGGATATGACTGAGCACACATGCACAAATAAATTTTTAGAGTTCCAATTTAAAAATCAAAAAGACACATGCACCCCATGTTCAATGCAGCACTCTTTACAATAGCCAGGACATGGAAGCAACCTAAATGTCCATCAACAGATAAAGGGATAAAGATATGGTACATATATATATATATATATATATATATATATATATATGTATATGTATACAATGGAATGTTACTTAGCTATAAAGAATGAATTTGAGTTGTTTTATAAAGATGTGAACGGACTTGGAGTCTGTCATACAGAGTGAAGTAAGTCAGAAAAATATCATACAGTAATGCATACATCTGGAATCTAGAAAAATGATACCGGCGAACCTATTTTCAGGGCAGGAAAAGAGGTGTGGATGTAGAGAATGGACTTCTGGACAAAGGGGCAAAGGAGAGGGTGGGAAAAATTGAGAATAGCACTGGCATACATACACTAGCATGTGTGAAACAGATATCTAGTGGGAAGCTGCTGTATAACACAGGAAGCTCAGCTTGGTGCTCTGTTTTGACCTAGAAGAATGGAATGGGGAGGGGAGGAGGAAGACTCAAGAGGGAGGAGATATATGTATACATATGGCTGATTCACTCTGTTGTACAGCAGAAACTAACACAACATTGTAAAGCAATTATATGGCAATACAAAATTTTTCCTGAACAAAAAAAAAATGGGCACAAGACATAGACATTTCTGCAAAGAAGACATACAAATGGCCAATAGGTAGATGAAAAAAAATGCTCAGCATCGCTAATTATCAGAAAAATACAAATGAAAACTACAATAAAGTACCACCTTATACAGGTCAGAATGTCCATCATTAAAAGGTCTACAAATAAATACTGGAGAGGGTGTGGAGCAAAGGGAATCCTCCTATAATGCTGGTGGGAATGTGAATTGGTGCAGCCACTATGGAAAACAGTATGGAGGTTCTTCTAAAAACTAAAAAGAGTTGCCATATGATCCAGCAATCCCACTCCTGGGCATATATCTGGACATAATCACTAATTCGAAGAAATACATACACCCTATGTTCATAGCAGCACTATTTATAATAGCCAAGACATGAAAACAACCTAAATGTCCACTGACAGATGAATGGGTAAAAAAGATATACATCCCAAAGTGGAATATTATTCAGCCATAAAAGAATGACATAATGCCATTTGAAGGCACATGGATGGACCTAGAGATTAACATACTAAGTGAAGTCAGGGAGAGACAAATACCATATGAAATCACTTATATGGGGAATCTAAAATATGATACTGCTGCTGCTGCTTCTAAGTCGCTTTAGCCATGTCCGACTCTGTGCGACCCCATAGACGGCAGCCCACCAGGCTCCCCCGTCCCTGGGATTCTCCAGGCAAGAACACTGGAGTGGAATGCCATTTCCTTCTCCAATGCATGAAAGTGAAAAGTGAAAGTGAAGTCACTCAGTCGTGTCCAACTCTTAGCGACCCCATGGACTGCAGCCTACCAGGCTCCTCCATCCATGGGCTTTTCCAGGCAAGAGTACTGGAGTGGGTTGCCATTGCCTTCTCCCAAAATATGATACAAATGAACCTATATATGAAACAGAAACAGACTCACAGGCATAGAGAACAGACTTGTGGTTGCCAAGGAGGGGGGGAATGGGGGAGAGTTGGATTGGGAGTTTAGGATTAGTAGATGCAAACTAGTATGTATAGAATGAATGAATAAGGTCCTACTGTATAGTACAGGGAACTATATTCAATATTCTGTGATAAACCATAATGGAAAAAAATATAAAAAGGAATATATGTATGTATAACTGAGTCACTTTGCTGTACAGCAGAGTGTAAGGCAACATTGTAAGTCAATTATACACTAATAACATAAAAAAATCAAAAGCCTAGTTCTGTAACTCAATCCAAATGGTTATAAGTGTAGTAGAGAGCCCCCTAAGCTAAAAAATTAGACTAAAAATTGGTCCTGTATTAGCAGGTTCCCAGTGGTGGCACGCCTTCCAAAAGATATATTTTTTGTATTTTTATAGCTTAGGGCTCACAGGATGTCTATGGAATACCAATTATCACTGAAGAGTTAACAGTAAAAAATTAACAACCTCACAAGGAAATTACCTACTATGAAAGAGAAGCAGCAGATATATTTAAAGATACCCCCATTTCTAGAACTATAGCTAGTAAAACCATGTGGACTTCAAGATAAATATATTTCAACTGTTCAAAGAAATAAGGGAAGAACTCTACCTACTTTCTATCTAGTCACAGATAAAGACAGATGTAACAAATTAGGTGACAGACCTTGAGATCACCCAGAATGTAGCATGAAGAGCTAACAATGGAAATATGGTAAGAGAAATAGAGAAATGATAAGTTCCAGAATAGGTTTAACAGCTAATCCAAATAGAGGACTAGAGAAAAAGGGAGAGGCAATATGCCAAGAAATGGGTTACTAGAGCAACACTGAGACTGCTATACTTAGAAAGTCCAACTTGCAAGGCTGGCCCTTGGCTGCCATCTGGGAATTTAGAGTTCAGGAATGTCCCCACCATTCGCTAACTGATAAGGCTGCTTATACAAACAAGGTGATCTGCTTTCCTTCTGGGAGTCTGGAATGTTGGTATGTGCGGGGCAGTTGGTGTATGTATAGATGCTGAGTCTCTATTGGGCTTCTTTGTGCACAAACACACACATGTTGCTGCCTTTTCAATGCTGGGAGAAGTGTGTGCTGTGTGACCCTAGATGGGAGGGAGAGAACATAAGGAACTCTACATGGAGTCCTCCAGACTCTGCTCCTGCCTTCTCCCCTTAGGCTCTAGTTGTATATCCTTATTTGTTAGTGCTCAGTCGCTAAGTCATGTCTGCCTCTTTGAGACCCTATGGATTACAGCCTGCCAGGCTCCTCTGTCCATGGAATTTTCCAGGCAAGAATACTGGAGTGGGTTGCCATTTCCTCCTCCAAGGAATCTGCCTGACCAAGGGCCTGAACTTGCATCTCCCGTGTCTCCTATATTGCAGGCAGATTCTTTACCTGCTGAGCCACTGGGGAAGCCTGTATATCCTTACTACATAGCTGTAATAATCTTAGCTGTATATACAGCTAGATGCCGAGGCCTGGGAGTCCCTCTCAAGAATCTCCGAATGGGGCAGTGGTCTTGGGGGACCCCCAATCTAGGCAGCATTTGAAGAGATAATGAATGAGAGTTTTCTGTCATGTATCTTACCCTTTTTTAAAATTTATTTTTTAATTGAAGGATAATTGCTTTACAGAATTTCGTTGTTTTCTGTCAAACCTCAACATATACATATATCCCCTATATCCGACCCTTGAATATCCAGAGTCCTGAGTGTGGTGAGACACAGTACTGAGACACAGTTCTGTGTAACTGTAAGACTTTTAAGAAAGTAAGTATTGTAAGCTACCATGAAGAAATTTTAAAAATCACCTATAAAGAAACAATTAGATCAACAACAGATTTCATCAGCTAAAAAATAAGCCAAAAGAATATTTTCAGAGTCCTGAGAGAAGCTGTCACCTTAGACAACCTTAGATATCTTTATCCCCAGCTAAATTATTGCAATGGAAGATGACAAAATAAAGATGATTTTGGACAAGAAAAGACAGAGAATTTGCCACACACACAGACTGCTAAGAATAATGCTTTGTACTTGAATTATTTAGGAGGACAATGAGTAAAGGGGAAAAAGGTATGGGGGGAGGGTAAAGAAAATCCAGCAAAGGCATAAAAAGAGGTAAAGGAAAAGCAGGATCTTTAGAAAATACAATTTCCTCTAAAAGAAGAAATACAAATACAGTAATAGAACACTAAATACATATTAACCCCATTAAATACAGGCCAACCATATTAAATTGTGCTTTTAAAAATCAGCCATGTGTTTTTAAAAGACAATTACAACAAAATGGGAAATGTTAAAATCATAGACAGATACACCTGGCACTTAATAACAAAAGAAAATTGGTAAAACAATGCTTATGTTATACAAAACAGAATGACCTGGATGCCAAAAGCAAATAAGGACAGAATATGAGAATATTATAAAGCAATTTCAGTTACATAGATGCAAAACTCTTAAATATATATGACAAATTGATTCTATTTATGAGAGAAAAAAGGTTAGACATCTGAATAATGTTGAAAATGTATATATTCTACTATGTATTCTACTTACAGTTACACCACAGAGAAATTCTGCAAATATGTACATGTAAAAGAGTGGCAACAAGATATTAGAAACAACTAAATGCCCACCAATAGAGGCTTAGATTGGTGGACTTTGATACTGAGATGTTGGAATGCTATACAGAAGTTAAAACAAATGAACTAAATCTAACACAGGTAAACTCAAAGGTGAATAATGAATACAGAAAATTAGTTGTAGAAAGACCTCTTATGGTTTCGAGGGCACTAATCTGGTAAATTTACAAAAAGAATGCTATATTGATTACCAGTGCAAATTTATTGATTACCAGTGCAAATAAAAACATGGGCTAGAAGTATACTCACCAAATTCATGATACCATTTGCCTATGGAGGGAATGAAGGCAACAGGACTCAGGAGGGGAAAAGGAAGGCTTCACCTTTATTGTAAACCTCTTTCTTTTATAAACAAAAAAACATCCCCACCAAATGACAAAATCTTAGCATTTGCTATTATTGGAAGGTAACTACAACAGTATTTCTTATGACTATGACTTTCTATACTTTTGTGCAGTTTTAAGAGAAATGCCTTAAAGTAGGGCTTCTGGGACAGTGGAGTGAGGACCTTAGTAAATTATCTTCCCCTTAAAAGCAATGAAAATATTGGCAAAATTATAAAAATCTATCATTTCAGGACTTTGAAACTTAACCAAAGGCATACACCACGTTAAACAGCATTTATTCAAGAACCACCAGTGAACCTCACTGAGAACAGTCAAGTATCTGGTTTTACTTGGTGTTACTTCTCCCCACCCCCACCTCCACCCTAGACCCCTGGCTCCTCAACTCTGTGGTCCAGAAGGAATGAAAACTGGCATCCTCACAGTGACTGAAGGGAGCTCCACTGAAAGCCCCATCTCCAGAGTTTTGTTACTACCTTGACCTAACTTGGAACTTGGTTCCAAACAGTATATAGTAACTACAATCCCCATGAAAAAATAGAGAGCACCAATAAAGGTAATGTCCTGCAAGGTGTTAACGTGGCAGGCTTGGCTCCTTGGGAATGCATATTGTGGAATGTTCCCTATTTTGATTATTTTAGCCTACCTGGGGCACTGAACACCTGATTTTCTCCTGGGTGTTTAGATGCCTGGATGTGCCTATTTTTAGTTAGTGGGTCAACTGAGAATCTCCCACAAAGTGAAAAGGGCTTTCTAAAAAGTCTTATTTGCCACTTGGACTTGAACTGCATCTATCTAGCCCTGCGGCATCTTGGCTTTGCATGAGAAAGGGGCAACTACCCCTGTAGGGATTTGTCTCCTACCAAGTGCCCAGCAATATGGGTAGAAATGAACCCTATTGGGACACATGAAAAAATGTTAGAAAGCAGGAAATAAAGGGGGAAAAAGTCTTAGAAGCTTCAGAGTTCTCAAAAGGAAAATTTCAGTCCGAAGACAATGGAACAATGCCTTCATAAGTCTAAGGGAAAGAAATGTCCATCCTAGAACTCTACTCCAAGCTTAACTCCCCATCTTGGATGAGGTTTCAACAAACGCTTTCAGATATTCAAAAATCTAAAAAAAAAAATTTACCTCCCATGGACCTACATTCTTTCTTAGGAACGCACTGGAAGAATGAGCTCCAGTGAAATGTGGAAGAAGGCATGGCATTAAAGCAAATGAGGACTCCCAACAATGAGAATGTGGAGGGAATTCCCAGAATGATGGTGAAGAGAGACGTCAGGATGGTGGCTGCACAAAACAGGAATGAAGATAATCCACCCAGAAGGGAGTGGTCAGAGGGCCCCAGACATACTAAGGGATATGACATTGCTGGAGCACTTTTAGCTCTGGAAACATTTAAAATCACTCTGGATCATGGGTCATGAAGTATTTAAGCTGAACTAGCGAGAAGGACTCAGAGAAAGAAGCAAATGAAAGAAATAAGGCAATTATTAACCAGAGGAAACTAAAAGTTATACAGAAAAGGTAAATTAATCATAGGTTACTACATGGCTAAGCTGTCTATAGTGTTCATATAGTCATTTTGTTCATATAGTCATTATGTAAACAATAGTATTGATGGAAAGCAAATTTATGGTATAATCATACTGGGAACATGGGCAAACAAGAAGTGTTTGTGTTGCAAGGAAAATATACAGATGGCCAATAGGTACATGAAAAGATATTCAATATCACTAACCATCAGGGAAATGCAAATCAAAATCACAGTGAGCTATCACCTCACACCTGTCAGTATGATTACTATGAAAAAGACCACAACCAATGTTGGCAGAGATGTGGAGAAAAGGGAACCCTCCCACACTGTTGGTGGGAATGCAAACTGGTGCAGTCACTATGGAAAACACTATGAAGTCCCTCAGGAAGTTAAAAACAAAACTACCATATGATCCAGTAATTTTACTCCTAGTTATACAGCCAAAGAAAACAAAAACACTAATTTGAAAAGACACGTGCATCTCAATGTTCAAAACAGCGTTATTTACAAAAGCCAAGATATGGAAGCAATCTAAGTGCCCATCAACAGATGTATGGATAACGAAGAAACACACATACACAAACACATACATGCAATGGAATATTACTTAACCATAAAAAGGAAAGCGATTCTGCCATCTGTAAGAACATGGATAGACCTGGAGGGTATATTTGTTCAGTTGCTAAGTCATGTCTGACTTTGCAACCCCATGGACTGCAGTACACCAGGCTTCCCTGTCCTTCACTATTTCCCGAAGTTTGCTCAAACTCATGTCCATTGAGTCTTGCTTAATGAAATAAGTCAGAGAAAGACAAATACTGTATGTTTTCGCTTTTATGTGGAATCTAAAAAAATAAAACCAATGAATGTAACAAAAGAGAAACAGACTTACAGATACTGAGAACAATTTAGCTGTTACCAATTGGGAGAGGGAAAGGGGAGGGGCAAAATAGGAGAAGGGGATTAAGAGATTAAAAACTGGGACTTCCCTAGTGGTCCAGTGGCTAAGACTATGTGCTTCCAATGCAGGTGGCCTGAGTTTGATCCCTGATCAGGGAACTAGGTCCCACATGCCACAACTAAGAGTTCACGTGCCACAACTAAAGATCCCACATGCTGCAACTAAGACTTGGCTCAGCCAAATAAATATTTCTTAAAATATAAAAATTACTAGGTATAAAATAAAAACCAGACACAGGGAATATAGCCAATATTTTAGAATAACTTTAAATGGAGTATAATTTATAAAAATATCAAATCACTGTGTTGTATACCTGAAATTAACACAGTATTATAAATCAACTATACTTCAAAAAAAGAAAAAAATTTGATATTCACAAAAGAAGTCTTTGTGTGCATGTGTGTGAATGGCAAAAACAATGAAGTGAGCAAAATCTTCATCTTCCATAGCAGAAAATTTTAAGTAATTTCTGTAAGAAATATGTAAATTATAAAGAACAGAGATGCCAAAAATTATCTGCATATCCACCACTCATTAAAAAAATTATTTTTACCTTTGAAGTTCTTCATGTGCTCATTTCATTCTCTTTCTTCTCAGATAATCACTACCCTGAATTTTATATTTGCCATGCCCTGTTTCTCAGCTTGTTAGCTAAGACCAAGTACAGTATCATGCCCTTGACATTCATTATAGTTTTATCACATTTATTTTATTCTTTAAACAATGGACATGATTTAATTTGATAAAAATTAAAGCTTTTTTAATCAAAAGAGAATACTGCCCTAGGTCAGTAAATCTGAAATCTCAGATGAAACATAATTATCTTAAAAAATGACCAGAACTGATAGAAGATGGAGAAAACATAAATAAATCAGAAAATGTTCTTAAAAAAACTATAAATTTTACTCTGTAAATTTTACTCTATAAATTTCAAGTACTCTGTACTTGAAAGTTTTGCCTAAAAAAGGCTTCCTATCCAGATGCTGTTGTAGATGACTGTTATCAAACTCTTAAGAACAGGTATAATTCAGTCAATATAGTTTCAGAAACTAGAAAAAAAAAGGGAAAAGTACAAAGCCTTTTTTAATGCAGTGAGGATAACCTTGGATACCAGAATAAGAGAACAGCACAAGAAAAGAAAATCTAAGATCTGTCTCACTCTGAACATTAATGGAAAACTCTTAAACATGAGAAAACTGAATTCAATCAATTAAAAATGCTTTAAAACTAATTAAGAGTTTAGTGCAGGAATGCAAGAACAGTACATCAGAAAAATGTTAATATAATCTACCACATTAATAGATTAAAGTAGAAAAAAGTATCTTCTCAATAGATGCAGAAAATAAGCATTCAAGAAAATATCACACATTCATGATTTTTTTTAAATGTGTCAGTAAACCAGGGACATAAAAGCTTTTGATGAAAGGTATTTTTTCAAAAAACCACAGCCAATATACTTAATGGTGAACGTTTTAGAAATCACGTACTCTCTCTGTGCCTCAGTTTCTCATCTATAAAATAATAACCAGTTTCCTTTACAAGATCATTTAGAGGATTAAACTCTGTAATGTATATAAAGCAGACAGAGTACTGCATTTGTGGGACACAGCACACGCTTACACACTGACTATCATTACATTTCTATCATTGTCCTCACCATTATTTCCATTAGAATCAGAAACAAATAAGGAATTCACTATCATTATATCTATTAGACACTGTATTACAGGCCCTGACTAATAGAATGGGAAATGAAAAAGAAAATGTATAATTGGAAAAGACCCTGACACTGGGAAAGATTGAAGGCAGGAGGAGAAGGGGACGACAGAAGATGAGATGGTTGGATGGCATCACTGACTCGATGGACATGAGTTTGAGCAAGCTTCGGGAGCTGGTGATGGAAAGGGAGGCCTGGTGTGCTGCAGTCCATGGAGTTGCAAGGAGTCGAACACAACTGAGCGACTGAATAGAACTGATAATTGGAAATCCAAAATTGCTTTTAAGAAGATAATTGTTTACATAGAAGACCCAAGAGAATCTAAAAGCTATTAGTATTAATAAAAGCATTCAGAGAGGTTTCTGTACACAAATTGGATGTATAGATACCAACGCATTGTCATACATTAGTATTAACCAATTAGGAACCGTATTATGAAAATAAAATCCGAATCACAATTGCAATAATAGCTAGGAGGTATCTAGGAACAAGTGTAACAAAAGATGTGCAAGCCTGTCCTGAAGACAAGTTCAAAATATTACTAAATGGCAGAAAGGACAGGTTGAATAAGAGTTCACTGATGGTAAAACTCAATAGAGTAAAGATACCAAACCCCAACCTACTTCCAACTCATCTCCAAACACAGGTCAATTGGAATTGAAATCCCCAATAGTTTTCCACGGAACTTGACAAACTAATCCTTAGGTTCCTTTTTGAAGACCAAAGGGTCTAAAGAGATAACGAGAATCATCCTACCAGCTGTTAACAACATCAACAACAGTAAGAATGATATAACAGTTGACATTTATATAGCATTCATTAGGCACTTTTAAGTGCTTTATATATTTTAATTCATTATAAAGTTAGAAAAACATGCAAATAGCAAAGGGACAAACAGACCAATGGAACTAAATAGAGAGCCTTGGAACAGCCCCACACAGATATGGAACTTGACCTCTAGCTGAAGGGGTATCCCACACCACTGTTGAAAGGGTTCAGTATGTGGCATGGTACAAGTGGATGTCCACATGGGGAAAAAAGGTCAACTAATAGTTCCCTTCTTCATTAATTATATAAAGTTTAGGCAGATTTTATATATGCCTATATATATATAGCAGAAAGCAAAGAAGAACTAAAGAGCCTCTTGATGAAAGTGAAAGAGGAGAGTGAAAAAGTTGGCTTAAAGCTCAACATTCAGAAAACTAAGATCATGGCATCTGGCCCATCATTTCATGGCAAATAGATGGGGAAACAACAGAAACAGTGAGAGACTACTTTTAGGGGCTCCAAAATCACTGCAGATGGTGACTGCAGCCATGAAATTAAAAGATGCTCGCTCCTTGGAAGAAAAGCTATGACCAACCTAGACAGCATATTAAAAAGCACAGACATTACTTTGCCAACAAAGGTCCATCTAATCAAAGCTATGGTTCTTCCAGTAGTCATGTATGGATGTGAGAGTTGGACTATAACGAAAGCTGAGCACCAAAGAATTGATGCTTTTGAACTCTGGTGTTGGAGAAGAATCTTGAGAGTCCCTTGGACTGCAAGCAGATTAAACCAGTCAATCCTAAAGGAAATCAGTCCTGAATATTCATTGAAAGGACTGACGTTGAAGCTGAAATTCCAATACTTTGGACACATGATGCAAAGAACTGACTCACTGGAAAAGACTTTGATGCTGGGAAAGATTGAAGGCAGGAGGAGAAGGGGATGACAGAGGATGAGAAGGTTGGATAGCATCACCAACTCAATGGACATAAGTTTGAGTAAACTCTGGGAGTTGGTGACGGACAGGAAAGCCTGGCATGCTGCAGTCCATGGGGTCGCAAAGAGTCAGACATGACTGAGTGACTGAACTGACTGAGGCAGATTTTAAGAAAGTAAAATGCAAAATTTGAATTTTTGGAAGAAAATTACATGACATCTTTATGAGCTCCGTCAGAGAAAAGTTACATGAAATTACACAAAAAGCACAAACTAAAAAATCAATCAATTACAAAGAAATTACATTACAAAGAAAACTTGTACTCAAAAAACACCAGCAATAACCAAGATGAAGAAAGAATACTAACTAAAAAGAGTGGACATATGTATATGTGTAACTGATTCAGTTTGCTGTACCTCTGAAACTAACACAACATTGTAAATCAACTATACTCTCCAATAAAAATTTTAAAAAAAGATACTGTGCTCGCTTCGGCAGCACATATACTAAAATTGGAACGATACAGAGAAGATTAGCATGGCCCCTGCGCAAGGATGACACGCAAATTCATGAAGCATTCCATATTTTTAAAACCTCAATGAGGTACCATTACATGCCAGTCAAAATGGCTGCTATCCAAAAGTCTACAAGCAATAAATGCTGGAGAGGGTGTGGAGAAAAGGGAACCCTCTTACACTGTTGGTGGGAATGCAAACTAGTATAGCCGCTATGGAGAACAGTGTGGAGATTCCTTAAAAAACTGGAAATAGAACTGCCATATGACCCAGCAATCCCACTCCTGGGCATACACACTGAGGAAACCAGAACTGAAAGAGACACGTGCACCCCAATGTTCATCGCAGCACTGTTTATAATAGCCGGGACATGGAAGCAACCTAGATGCCCATCAGCAGACGAATGGAAAAAGAAGCTGTGGTACATATACACTATGGAATATTACTCAGCCATTAAAAAGAATTCATTTGAATCAGTTCTAATGAGATGGATGAAACTGGAGCCCATTATACAGAGTGAAGTAACCAGAAAGATAAAGACCAATACAGTATACTAACGCATATATATGGAATTTAAAAAGATGGTAATGATAACCCAATATGCAAAACAGAAAAAGAGACACAGATGTACAGAACGGACTTTTAGACTCTGTGGGAGAAGGCGAGGGTGGGATATTCTGAGAGAACAGCATTGAAACAAGTATACTATCAAGGGTGAAACAGATCACCAGCCCATGTTGGATGCATGAGATAAGTGCTCAGGGCTGGTGCACTGGGAAAACCCAGAGGGATGGGATGGAGAGGGAGGTGGGAGGGGGGATTGGGATGGGGAACACATGTAAATCCATGGTTGATTCATGTCAATGTATGGCAAAAACCACTACAATATTGTAAAGTAATTAGCCTCCAACTAATAAAAACAAATGGAAAAAAATTAAGAAAAAGATACTGACTATATACAAAATCAGAATTGGGACTATATATAGAATCTGTATAAATGTGAAAAAGACAAATACCCCCAACAAAAACACAAATAAAGGATATGAACAAGTAAGCCACAGAAGAGGAAATCCAGTCCACACAAAATATGAAATGATAAATACCTTTACTTGTAATCAGGGAAACAAAAATTACAGTAAGATACCAATTTGTACTTAACAGATTACCAAAATGTAGCGTGTGCCCATGTATGCATACATGCTAAGTTGCCCCAGTTGTGTCTGACTCTTTGTTAGTCATGGCCCGCCATGCTCCTCTGTCCACAGGATTCTCCAGGCAAGAATACTGGAGTGGGTTGCCATGCCCTTCTCTGGGGAATCTTCCTGACCCAGGAATCAAACCCGTATCTCTTATGTCTCCTGAATTGGCAGGCAGGTTCTTTACCACTAGTGCCACCTGGGAAGCCCAAGGAGTATGCCCATACTACAATTCTATATAGAGAGAACAGTGCTATCATTGTAGAAAGTTCTCTTGCGCAGCACTGCTCTAAATCATGCATTGTCTGTATCATCAGTTTGGCTGCATAAGGTTACAAAGCTTTGCATTTTTACATTGATGCTTCCTGTTCAAAACCAGAAGTTTCAAATATTTCAGAAGCTACATATGCCACTCAGTTGCAACCCATGCTCTGAAGGAACTGGCTTAACATGGTATCAATACAGCTCTTTGCAGGCCATCTGCTTTGAAAAAACTGTTGGTAGAGCCCTTTATTTTTACCAACAATCTCCACTTCTCTTGCCCACATCTCAAGATTCAACAATGATCTGTACACATGGATCAAGGTGATACTAACTTGGGGAGAGGGGTGAGGAGGCAGCTCCACTGTAAATTGGGAAACAGCAGTGACTTTTTTCTTAGTTTGATTCCAGCCTGGGGCTTTCTAAACAAACACTGCAGAAGCAGTAACAGCATGGTGACTATAGCTGTGTGTGTATGCTTGGTTGCTCAGTCATGTCCAACTCTTTGTGATCCCATGGACTCTAGCTGCCAGGCTCCTCCTGTTTATGGAATTTTCCAGGCAAGAAAACTGGAGCAAGTTGTAATTTCCTCCTCTGGGGATCTTCCCAACCCAGGGATCAAACGTCTCTTGCATCTCGTGCACTGGCAGACAGATTCTTTACCACTGAGCCACCTGGGAAGCCCAACTATAGCTAATAATACTGTATTGTGTATTTGAAAGTTGTTAAGAGAGTGAATCTTAAAAGTTCTCACTACAAGAAAATAAAATATTAAAAAAAAAAACCCTAGCCATTTCAAAGGCTGGTAATAAAATACTACCAAGTGCTTTCGCAGTCCAGAGACGTTTGCAGGACTTAAAGGAGTAGGTCAAAGCCACTTGGAGTCCCTCTGCAGTAAGACACCTTACAAGTAGGAGTAAAAAAAAAAAGTAGGAGTATTAAGGTTTAAGAAGCTGAGGAAGAAACCTTCAGACAGAGCTGCTGGAAAGCGGTGGCATTTTCTCTCTCACACAATAGGGGCAGGAGGAGTACTTTTGCCCCAGCCCTAATCTAGTAAGGAAAACTTCAAGGAGACAACCTGCTTTATATATGTCCAGTAGAGTCTGGGGGACACATGAGACTTGGCACCTGGTTTGCGACTAGAAAACTCTACAGGTGACAGGCAGGTTGTGGCAGTCTGTGGCCACAGAAAAGAGGTTGCATTGGGTGGCGGGGGAAGGTGATGAAGAGATCAAGGCCCCATCACACAGACACACATTCCACAAGCCAGATGTGGACCTTCTGGATAGAAACAGGGTTGGGTTACTTTGGAGAGGGGACTTTCTCCTAGCATCAAGGTGACCTCAGCAAAAAGAGACTGGATGTCTACGACAGTGCTGTTTGGTGAGG
Organism: Cervus canadensis; assembly: GCF_019320065.1. Lineage (NCBI taxonomy): Eukaryota > Metazoa > Chordata > Mammalia > Artiodactyla > Cervidae > Cervus > Cervus canadensis. The sequence continues at coordinate 40,895,412 of NC_057419.1, forward strand.
GCAAGAAGGAGATATATTAAATAACTTGCTGGAAAAGAGGCACAGCCTATATTGAGGGAACTGCAATCAAGGGCCCTAGCTGGGGCATCTCCAAGGAAACCATAAACATACCAGTTTGTGTGTGCTCAGTCATGTCCAACTCTTTGTGACCCTATGGACTGAAGCCCACCAATATCCTCTGCCCATGGGGATTCTCCAGGCAAGAATACTGGAGTGGGCTGCCATGGGGGTGCCATTTCCTCCTCCAGGCGATCTTCCCAGCCCAGGGATTGAACCTGTCTCTTACGTCTCCTGCATTGGTAGGTGGGTTCTTTACCACTAGTGCCACTTGGGAAGCCCAAAACATACCAGGGACAGAAAGAAATTGCTCTCTAGAATCTGCCACATGCAGAGGGTGTCAATATCAGATTATATCTTTACCAGTTAGGGCAAACTATTTTTGCCCTAACTCCCTCCTTCTTCACTTGCTTCACCCAAGGAGCCAGAGATGGCCTAGTTGGTGATTCAGCAAGTGGCAGGGGGAGTGGGGGGGAGAGCTTCCAGCCTGAAGCATTGAAAGAGGCATTAGCTGGGGGGAGAGATTTCCTTTTAAATGAAGTTCATAGTTTTCACTTCTACACGTTATTACTTTTTTAAAACTAAAATAAGACTACCACAGACCCTCAGAAATTAAAAGCATAATAAGGAAATACTATGAACAACTTTATGCCAATAAATTTGCCAACTTAGGTGAAACGGACAAACTCCTTGAAAGACACAAGTTACCAAAGTTTGTTCATGAAGAAATAATCTGAATAATCCAGTATCTATTAAAGAAATTGACACTGTAGTTTAATGCCTTCCTATAAAGAAAACTCCAGGCACAGATGACTTCACTGGGGAATTCTATCAAACATTCAAGGAAGAAATAACACCAATTTCATACAAATTCTCCCATTCTATGACTTCACTATCTTGATTGTAGTGATGGATTCTTGGGTGTTTACATGTCAAAACTTATCAAATTATACACTTCAAATACATGCAGTTTCTTGTATGTTTCTTGTATATTGTGGTATAATACAGAGAGGCTGAGACAGCTAAATCAGTTCTTAGAGGCAGTCATAGCATTCACAATACTTCTATTAGACAGGGAAGCTATCAAATGAATTATCTAAGCTTCTACCTTATGAAACTAGGAAAAGAGAAAATTAAATTCAAACTAGCAGGAGAATAGAAATAATAAAGATAAAAGCAAGAATGAATGAAATTAAGGTTTCCATTTCTAGGCACAATGCAGTATGTCTACTACAGCCCCTCTCCTACTGATTATTGCAACTAAGAACTCTGGACAAAACATATAAAGCAGCTATGCAGGATTCTGACAAGTTAAAAGCAAAAAAAAGCAGGCAGACTCTGAAGGTGAGTCAAAAAGTGAAGAAGCAGCCCGTATACCAGGGCATTTCTTTTTAGTCCCCATTATTTTTTCACAAGACTCTGTCCCAATGGTATATAAACCTCCTGAAGTCCTGAGCTCATCCAAGCAAAAGCCTCACACCAAAGCTTTAAGAACTGAACTAAAGTAATATTTCAACCACAGCTCAGTCTGAGACTAACACCTGAGTGACAAATGCATTCAGACAACCATGAAGCAGGCCAGCAAAGGTTCTGAAAACTGCACAAAGACTTAAACCATCACTCAAGTCTCAAATTAACCCCTGAATGGTGCATACACAAAGCAAAGGCTTTGAACACCACATCGATTAGAATCAGTACCCACAGAGGGCAACACAAAACCAGTGATATGAATCTAACTAGGTTTATTAAGTGATAACTAAAGATTAAAAGCAACAAAACAATCACCACTATCTAGGATAGAATCCAAAACCATTCAACGTAACAAACAACTAGCAAAATGTGACCAATTCTCAAGAGAAAAGATAACCAACAGATACCAGATGATGGAAATACCAAAGACATTTTAAGCAGCTATGGAAACAGTTCTATGAGGCAGACACACTTGAAGTGAATGGATAAAAAGAAGTTCTCAACTGAGATACAGAAACTATTAAAAAAATGGAAATTTTAGAACTAAAAAAGATACTATCTGAAATCAGAAAGACAAACAAACCAACACCTGGGGTGAACTGAGCAGCAGAATGGAGACAAGAGAGGCAAGAGTCAATGAACTTGGAGTTAAACTGACAGAAATGATCCAACCTGCCAATATGAGGAATAGAGACCAAAAGACTGAGAAAAACAAAAGAAAGAAATACAGCATCAGGTATCCATGGGACAGTATCAGAAGGTCCAACATTCACATTATTGGAGTCCTCCAAGGAAATGAGACTAGTGCAGAAGAAAAGGTCTGAAGAAATAATGGTCAAAAAAGTCCCAAATTTGGAAAAAGACATAAAATGACAGATTTGAGATGCTCAGCATAGCAGAAACAACATAAACTCACAGAAACACCCAGGAATATTACAGTCAAATATCTGGAAAGCAAAGTTAAAGAAAATATCTTGAATGTAGTTAGTAAAAAAAAAAAAAAGCACATTGCATATGAATCAATTATTCAAATGACTGTGAGGTTCTCATCAGAAACAATGAAGGTCAGATGATACTGGAACTTCTTAAAATTACTAAAGGCAAAAAATTGTCAACCCAGAATTCTACACTGAAGCAAAGAGATTTTGTCATCAGATTTCTTCTAAGAGAAATGCAACAGGATTTTCTGCAGGGTGAATGGGAAGACCAACAAAAATGATAAAATATCTGGGTAACAATAAAAAAAATGGGCCAAAGAACCAAACAGACATTTCTCCAAAGAAGACATACAGATGGCTAATAAACACATGAAAAGACGCTCAACATCACACAGTATCAGAGAAATGCAAATCAAAACCACAATGAGGTACCATTACACTCCAGTCAGCATGGCTGCTATCAAAAAGTCTACAAAAAATAAATGCTGGAGAGGGTGTGGAGAAAAGGGAACCCTCTTACACTGTTGGTGGGAATGCAAACTAGTACAACCACTATGGAGAACAGTGTGGAGATTCCTTAAAAAACTGGAAATAGAACAGCCATATGACCCAGCAATCCCACTCCTGGGCATACACACCGAGGAAACCAGAATTGAAAGAGACACGTGTCCCCCAATGTTCATCACAGCACTGTTTACAATAGCTAGGACATGGAAGCAACCTAGATGTCCATCGGCAGCTGAATGGATAAGAAAGCTATGGTACATATACACAATGGAATATTACTCAGCTATTAAAAAGAATGTATTTGAATCAGTTCTAATGAGGTGGATGAAACTGGAACCTATTATACAGAGTGAAGTAAGTCAGAAAGAAAAACACCAATACAGTATATTAACGCATATATATGGAATTTAGAAAGATAGTAATGATGACCCTACATGTGAGACAGCAAAAGAGACACAAATGTAAAGAACAGACTGTTTGACTCTGTGGGAGAAGGCGAGGGTGGGATGATTTGAGAGACAGCATTGAAACATGTATATTACCATGTGTGAAAAATATCGCCAGTCCAGGCTCGATGCATGAGACAGGGCACTCAGGGCTGGTGCACTGGGACGATCCTGAGGGATAGGATGGGGAGGGAGGTGGGAGGAGGGTTTAGGATGGGGGACACCTGTATATCCATGGCTGATTCATATGAATGTATGGAAAAAACCACTACAACATTGTAATTAACCTCCAATTTAAGTTAATTAACAACAACAACAACAAAAAAACATCTGGGTAAATATACAGAATGGGCTTCCCTGGTAGTTCAGCAGTAAAGAATCCACCTGCAATACAGGAGACTTGCAGAAGACACAGGTTCAATCCCTGGGCTGGGAAGATCCCCTGGAGAAGGAAATGGCAACCCACTCCAGTATTCTTGCCTGGGAAATCTCATGGACAGAGGAGCCTGGCGGGCTACAGTCCATGGGGTTGCAAAAAAAAAAAAAAAAACACTACAGGCTATTTTTCTCCTTTTGAATTCTTTAAGATATGTATGACAGTTGTGAATACAATACATTTGAAACCTAGAGCATAACATGAAGGAGGGCAGGGAAGTGACCTATATTGCTATAAACTTTCTACATATGACTTAAAGTCTTAAAATATAAATATATATGGTGAAAGGGTTAATAAAGCATGTATCTCTTAATTGCTAGAGCAACCACTAAATTAAAAAAAAACAAAGGAGACACTGACAAAAAGCAAATAGGTGTGTTTAAAATGAAATATTTAAATTGCAGTTGCATTCGCTATGCAAGACCCATGCACTCAAAACTACCAAATATTACTTAGATACTGAGATAAATTTTTATAGACCTAAATAAATTGAGAGATATACTATGTTTGTGAATTGGAAGACTCAATATTCTTAGTATTTCAATGATCCACACTCAATGTAATTCCAAACAAAATCCCTGTAGGCTTTGATGCAGAAATTGGCAAGCTGATTTTAAAATTTATATGAAAATATCAAGAACCAAAACATTATGAAAAAAACAGAGTTGGAAGATTCACTGTACCTGATGTGAACATGTAGGCTACAGTAATTAACAGAGTGCCGTATTGGCAGACAGATCAATGCATATGTGCTCAACTGTTTTTGATAAGGGTACCAAGGTAAGTCAATGGAGAAGAGATAGTCTTCTAAAAAATGCTGCTTGAACAATTAAATATGCATATGCAAGAAAAAGGAAAACAATGACCCTTAACTCATACCAGGTAAAAATATTCATCTCATTATTGGCCATGGGCCTAAATATAAGTGAAAGTGAAAGTCACTCAGTCATGTCCAACTCTTTGCGACCCCATGGACTATACAGTCCATGGAATTCTCTAGCCCAGAATACTGGAGTGGGTAGCCTTTCCCTTCTCCAGGGGATCTTCCCAATCCAGGGATCGAACCCAGGTCTCCTGCATTGCAGGCAGATTCTTTACCAACTGAGCGACAAGGGAAGCCCAAGAATACTGGAGTGGGTAGCCTATCCCTTTTCCAGCAGATCTTCCTGAACCAGGAATCAAACTGGGGTCTCCTGCATCGCAAGTGGATTCTTTACCAACTGAGCTATCAGAGAAGCCTGATAAATATAAGAACTAACATTATAAATCCTCTGAAATAAAAATATGAGAAAATCTCTGTTACCTTGTGTTAGAGAATTGTTATACAGGGTATAACAGCATGAACTGTAGAAGAACAATTTGATAAATTGGACTTTATCAAAATTAAAAATGTCTTTTTTAGGAAAGACACTGTTAAGATAAAAACAAGCCACAGCATGGGAGTAAAGACTTGGAAAACACATAGTGATAGAGGGCTTGCATCCAGAATATATAAAGAACTCTCACAATTTAATAATAACAAAAATGGCAAAAGATTACAAGAAATAGTTCACCAAAGATATATAGATGGCAAACAAAAGAACATGAAAAGATGCTGAATATCAGTTATTGGAGAAATGCAAATTAATAGCACAATGAGTTACTCTTATACAGTATCTAGAAAGACTAACAATACTAATAATACCAAGTGCTGGCAAGAAAACAAAACACTGGAACTCTTATATGTTGCTGGTGGGCATCCAAAATGGTACAGTTACACTGTAAAACAGTTTGGTAGTGTCTTGTGAAGTTAAACATACACTTACCATATGACCAAGCAATCCCACTCTAGATATTTACCCCAGAAATATGAAAATATATGCCCACACAAATGCCTAAACATGAGTGTGTTCATATCAGCTTCTTTCATAATAACCAAAAAAAAAAAAAATTCAAGTGCATACCGTGGTCTATGGTAAGCAAATGGAGTATCATTTGACTACAGAAAGGAACAGACTGTTGAAACATGTCACAACACGGATGAACCTAAAAAGCATTAAAGTAAATGAAAGAAGAAAGATGTGTAAGGCTATATACTATGAGATTCATTTATATAACATTCTAGAAAAAAACAAAACTAGAAGAAAAAACAAGATTGGATGTGAGAGTAGGGGAGAAGTTTAATTGTAAAGAGGAACAAGGGAATGTTTTAGGGGAATGAAAATGTCCAATAGCTTGATTGTGATGGTATTTAAATGACTATATATTTGTCAATATATATAGAACTGTACACTTAAGAGAGGTGAACTTCATGGTATATAAATTATACCTCAATAACCCAAACTTCATTTTCAAGAAGAGGAGACTGCAGTTACATATATCATGACAATACATGGAAAATGCATCTGGAAATTACATTAAAGCATTACCACATACAACCCACTATCATATTGTGCTAGTTTTGCATTTCCTTTTATGAAAACACCTGTTAAGCATTAAGGATAGAAAAAATACTAAGAAATATTTAATTCTAGTTAATGATATGCCTGTGGGAGTATTTAGGTGTGAAGTGTACTGATATCCACAACTTACTTTGAAATGCATTCCACACACACAAAAAAGGGAGATTGATGGAAGAAGAGAGGAATTAGCACACAGATAGGCAATAAGGCAAATACAGCAAAACATTCATTATAGAATCTAAATATTACATGGATGTTCAAACTATAATTATTTTGCTTGTTTTGTCTGAAAATTTTTATAATAAAATGTTGAAGGGAAAAAGACGCTGATACAGAACAACAAAGTAAACCCAAAGAATTAGAAATGGAAATAAATGTAAAAGGAGAAATCAACAAAATGGAAAACACAATAAAGAAAATTAACAAAGGTAAAAGTTCTTTCTGTGAAAAGCTCAACAAATTGAAAATAATAAATATGACAGCAAGGCTACTCTTGATATGTGGATCTTGACAGAAGATGTTTATTATCTCAGAACAATCCAAGAATTTATGAGATTTGTCAGAGATTTCATCCAGGGCCCAGAGGAGAATATAAGCTCTGGAGTAGTTTGAAGAATGGAGGAATGGGGGAAGAGAACCAAGCTAACCAGTAGTGAGGCTGTGTGCTCTTATTTACTATCCCATCTGACTGACCCATGCTCCTGGGTGACGGCCTTGCTAAGTCTCACAGTCCTTTGAACCTCTGTCAGCAGACATTTAAAGCAATGAATCTGAACTAGACATGGATATCAGAACTATCTGGAATGTTACAATGCACATAACTAGGCCTCCACAGGTGATACACCTCTGGTTGACAACCATTACATTAAACAAATATTCTATATGGCTAATAACAACAATACAAAGAGTGATAACATATATTGAGAACTTCCTTTATTCCAAGGCACTTTTTTTGGTGCTTGACATTTATCAACTCATTAAATTCTGTCAGTCCTTTAAATTCTAGCATTTAGCCCCATTCTACAAACTGACAGCTTGTGAGTGAAAAGGCTAGAATCTGAATCTAGGCTGTAAGTCCCAGCTCTTCACCACTGGGCTATGGAAGAATAACAAACCTCCTTCCTCTGCCCCAGTCCAAAACTATCAAAGCAATACTTACTTAGTGCCTCTACAGACACCTGGATGAATGAAAACAAGATGTGGACTCTTGCCTCTAGGGGTTTGTGTTCCAGGTAGAAAATTCAGCCACAGGCATTTGGCTATGATTTAAAGAAAGTTACCAACTGGAATGCAAAAACAGAAGCTTAGCTATGTTGTTGAAAGTTACAAGGATAGTCAACAAAGAAAGGGAAAATAAAAACTTAATGAACATTGTGAAGCGCTACAGAGCAGAAGATCAAGGTTAATTGAACTAAATCCTTACTTTTCATAGGAGGGAAAGAAAACTGAGAAATGCAGATGTGAAGGTATTCCCTGGACCTTTGGAGATGCTCATCAGAGGAATTAGAAACCTTGAAAAGAAGCTGCCCTTGGAGGTGTGACTGGGAACGCACTGAGATTACATCATATCCCAGAATGTTCTGCACACTCAGACTCAACATGGGAAATGTGACTTCAAAGGGTGGAAGCTTCCTTTGAGTCTGTGCTTCCTCCTTCCACAATTAATATTGAAATAAGAATGCAACTCAATTCCTGGAAACAGTGGAAGCAGGAAAAAGCAGGCCATCAGCAGACCAGAAACCCTGATGAATCTCTATGGAGCAGCAGATATGGAATTGATTGATAAAGAGTAAATTGTAGGCCAAAATGTCCCTGGGAGAAGGTTCAGGAAGGCTCTGAGTGAGAGGGTGCACCTGCCAGGCAGGAGTGGGCTCTGGGGAAGCCATCTAGAGAGTCACCTGGAATCAGCTGCCCGTCTGACTACAGCTGCAGTCATGAAACTAATCTCTGAACAGCTGTTGAAAAGCAGATGCAGATTCAGTAAAGCTGAAGTGGATCCCAAATCTGCACTTCTACTCTGAGCCCAGGCCATGCCCAGGCTGCTGGTCCATGGAGCGCAGTGAAAGGTAACAGTGATCTAGACAGACTTCTTCGGGAGGGGCCGCTGAGTGGCCACTAAGAGCGGGAAAGAAAAAGACAAAGACTAATGTCTCGAGATTTCCTAGGTCACCATAAGAGACCCTGAGCAAAAACAAACAAACAGGAAAGCAGACAGTGCTCACTGAAGCATGCTGCTATGGAAGTAATATGCTCTCGGGTTTATTTATTTTAATAAATAGAGGTAAGACAAAAGACAAAAGAGTTGAGTGGGAGGGAAGTATTGATAAGAGGAGGAATCTGACAACAGGTGGAATCAAGTCAGATTTGGAATGGTCTGAGAGAAATGAGCAAACAGAAACCTGTGTGAAGTTGACACTGTTTAGCCTCAAAGTGAGAGCAGACAAGGACACGGTGGTACCTGGCCTGGTAGAGCTGAAGGTTACTAAGCAAAGCTCTCTTGTCCATCCTAACTCCAATAAATCAATAATTTCCTGAGGATAATTTCCCTGAGGTTAAAGACACTGCATTTCAGATTTTGAGGGCCCACAATATGCCAAATAAAGAGGAAACTTCATCCTTCCATCGGCTTGGCTTCTGATGAACATGTGAATACCCAAGAGAGAAGGCTTAACAGCTTTCAGAAAGGAGGAGAAGAGGAAAGAGACAAACCTGGGCACATCTCCATATACTGGAGATGCTAGAAGGTGGGGACAGGATCTAGAGAACAATAGCAGCCGCCTCTGTCTGAACCCCAAGAATAAGGGGCTGTGGAGGGGTGGCAGGTGGGGCATCATGTAGCTATCACAGCAGCTCATTCCATCAGCCCTGAGTTGTGTCCCCAAGCCTGGGGTTTCTGAGATAAGTTCCTGGGCGTGCTGCTGAGGCCAAGATCTCCCTGACCCGTGAAGGTCCCCCTGCCTGGCCCAGCTGGCCTGGCATGGGCTCACCTGGACAGCTCCACAGTGGGCTTTCTCCAGCTGCCATCCCTGCCTTCTCTTCTCCTTGTCCCAACCTGAAGATCCCATGTGGCTGGGCCACAAGGTATCCTGTTGAGAGGAAATGACAGAGGACTTGGTTATGAACATCTGCAGCATCCCAGAACCAAGGCCCATCCTTGCAGGGCGGGGATGGTCTGGCTTTGGTGACTGCCCTGTGAGCCTAGCCAGTGGGCCCTCAGTGCAGACCAGAGAAGGCGAGATAATGACCATCCTGGGCAGGGGGCAAACGCCATTAGGAATTCCTGACCGGGAGCCTGAGGCCTGACTTATTCAGGGCCCAGATACCCCTGAGCTGCAGCAGCCCAGAGAGGGAAACACAAGGGGGTGTGTTCCAGTCACCCTGTGGAGGGTCCCTCACCAACAGAGACCAGGTGGCTGTAGTTCTCCAGCATGACGTCCCTGTGGAGGTTCTTCTGAGCAGCGTCCAGCTGCTGCCACTCCTCCTGGGTGAAGTCCACAAACACGTCCCTGAAGGTCAATGTTTCCTGCAACAATACACTTCTCCATAGCCCACTGTCACAACTAGGGGGGGTTGGGGGTCAAGGCGCTGGTATCCCTCTACCCAGAGGGTAGAGGCCAGAGATGTTGTTAAATATCCTCCAATGCACATGGCACCCCTCCACAACATAGCATTATCTGACCCAAAGGTCAAGAGTGCTGAGGTGAGAAAAGTTAAGGTTGATCAAACACACAGTGAAATGGAACAGACACAGAAAGGACTAGAATGTGCTGTAATACGTGAAAAGGAAGAAAAGAAAAGAAAGGGGGATACTTCCATCGAGACAAATAAATGTGCACACATGATTTCTGGCAGCATGCATGAAATATGAAGGAGATATGGAAACAGGGTGAGAAGGAAAATTATTTTTCACCTTTTGTTGAACAAAGTGTTTGTTTGAATGTTTTATCATAGGTACTGAGTACTTTTTAAAAAATGCTCAATTCAATTTATTAATGCTCTATTCAGAACACATTTTTAGAATTTCCGCATCCATATGCTTAAATAAAAGTGGTCTTTCGCTTTTTACTTTTCTGTAGTATCTTCCTCGAATTTAGGTGGCATCATAGCATGAACTGGATTCCTTCTAATCTTTCAACAACAGCCTGGAAGAGTTGAACACAGAAATTATCTGGTATTTAAAATTTTGTGAAAGTACCAATCAGTCCAGGATTTGGGAAAGCAAATTTAAAGTGTGAATACCTTTGGTTCAAAAATTCTTCCAGGTGTACTCTCCGTAAATACCTGTACTAATGGGCCAACAGATACATAGAAAGCAGTTCATGAGGCACTATTTAAGATAGAAAAATAAAACAAAAAACCCAAATATTCATGAAAAGAGAAATAGTTAAATGAGACATCCATACCACGAAAGAGGAACTGAAACAGTTTCTATGTACTGATGGGGACCACCACTCATAATATAATCAAGTGGGAAAAGCAAGATGGGTATGGGGGTGTGATGGCATTTGAGAAAAAACACACATTACATGTACCTCTGCTGCTGCTGCTAAGTCGCTTCAGTCGTGTCCAACTCTGTGCGACCTCATAGACGGCAGCCCACCAGGCTCCCCCGTCCCTGGGATTCTCAAGGCAAGAACACTGGAGTGGGTTGCCATTTCCTTCTCCAATGCATGAAAGTGAAAAGTGATAGTGAAGTCACCCAGTCCTGTTGGACTCTTTAAGACCCCACAGACTGTAGCCTACCAGGCTCCTCCATCCATGGGATTTTCCAGGCACAAGTACTAGAGTGGGTTACCATTTCCTTCTCCAACATGTACCTCTATTTTTAGTTAATTAAACTGAAGTAAATGCATTTACAGCACCTTATCACCAAACTGCTAACAGTGGGCATTTCTGAGGAAGAATGTGGTACTGGGAGAAGAAGAAATAGGGATCTTTTGGATACTGTTTATTTTATGCATATTAGAACATGAGATGTGGATTTACTTTCACAATTTTAAACATAATGAAAAGGCAAAAAGTGCACTGAAAGTGAAAGTGAATAGAAAAAGCAACATAAGTTTATGCATTTAAACAATTTTCTTTGAGAAGGCAAAAATATGAAGCGCAGTTCCAAGAGTAAGAAGTAGACAAAAATGTCTTTTCCTTTCTATATCGTTCTTTTGTTGTTGTTGTTGTTGCCTTTTTGGTGAAAAGAGGAAGGATTGGAGAAACCTGAGGTGGATGACAGGTTGAGCAGAAAACAGCCAAAGCTGAGGGAACTAACATATATTTTTTCAAGGTTGCAATATAATTTCCTAATTGCTACCTTAAATTAACTGGAAACAAAGTAGGGGTAAATTAGGAACTCACCTGGGACATGGCCATCTGGTTCTGCCCAGACCAAGGATGGAGATCTAGGAAGGCAGAATCAGGAGGGTTGAGGTCAGTGCACATAGCCCTGAGACCACCATCACCAGCCTAATAACAATCACCCCTGCCCCACAGTGAGGGTGATCAGGACACAAGGCCTGGTAGCTCCAGGCTGTTCCTTTGGCTAAGATCCCATGGGTTTTGCACAATCCCATGGAAATTGATTTTCTCTCCCTGGACAGATATAAGACTGTGTTTAAAAACTTCTACTCAGAAGCCATTAACAACCTGATATTTCCTTTCTCTCAAAAATTCTATGCCTGGGAATTTATCATAATTTATTTGCAAAGATATTAACTGTAGGTATTTCCACCATTCAACAATCTGGAAGCAACTAAACCTCCAGTAAAGGTGGCTCAAGTTTAAAAAAAATAAGATACACAAAATGGGAAATACCACATGGGCTTTAAAAATGCAATGGAATCCTGTTCTCATGTCTTAACATATTTAAAAGCAGGTTACCAGAAAGCAGGTGGGTGGGATCTCCTTTGTTAAGCTATATGCATGTACTGAAGAAGAACATCTATTAAAACGTTGACCCTGCTTACCTTTGAGGGTTGATTTCACCTTTCCTTTTTTGTTTACTCGCATTTTATCACTTTTGACAATATTAATTACTAGTAAAATAAAAAGGAGAAATTATTACAAACCACCTAATTATCACAATGAGCCCTTCAGGTGACAAACCCTGAGCAAAGTCTGGAGACAGGGACAACTTGCTGCAGTTTGGAGGAAGGAGCCTAACCAGGGCTGAGTGCAGGGCGGAAGGGAAAGGGGTGGAGGGCGGAAGGTAGGGGGACTGAGGGAGGTTAAGCACCTGGCATTGGTCAGGTCCACATGGAACTGGAAACCATTGACTTTGCTCCCCCCGACCCTGGTCCTTCCGGCCCACCACCTCCCTGTTCCCTCCCTAATTCTTCCTTATTTCCCATCATGGCCATTTGATTGCCAAGCTCTTCCTTATTTGGCAGTTTTCAAAACAAATTTTCAGCAATGAGCTTTTGTTAACCACTGCCACTCTAGCAATCCCTGCCTTAGTATCAGTGCAATAGGGTTCAGCAAGATGGAGCTTAGTGAGTCATGCTTCCAGACCCAGTTACTAGCATGAAAATGGGGTAGCATAGCTAGGTGATGGCTACCTAGAGACTACTCTGAGATTTCACAGACATGCAGAAACCAAAAACATCTCTCTGGTCATTTAGTCAGGGTAGAGGAGATTCAGCATTTCTGCTACAGGGAAGTGGGCTGTTCATACTATGGGACTGACTGAAATAGCCGACAGCACAAGAGGAGAGCACAAATGTGTGTGCACAAATGTGTTAAGAGTGGAGAAAGTCCTGGGAGGTAGGGAATCAATCTTTCCAGCCTGATCATGTCCTTGCTAGCACTACCACAGTGCAGCATCCCTCCATCCATCCATAACTTTCTCATCTCTCTCCTGCAATAGGGGTTCAACTGACCACCATGACACAGCTCTTGATGGTGGCTAGAAGTCTTGCTCTCTCTCAGCTGAAGGAAGGGACAGAGGGCACTGCAGGTTCAGTTCATTTAGAACCTGCTATCCTGTGAGCCACTTCCCTCTAACCACAGCATCTGAGTCTGTTCTGTGGGTCTCCCCACTCTGCCCTGAGGTCTGGGCTGGTGCTTTTCTTCCAACTCCCCACGGAGAAGCTGTCTTTTTGGGTTTTAGGGTTTTTTTTTTTTTTTTTTGGTCTGGCTGCTCAGCTTGTGGGATCTTAGTTCCCTTACTAAGGATTGAATCCTGGACCCTCAGCAGTGAAAGCATGGAGTCCTAACCACTGGACCACCAGGGAATTTCCAAATGAGCTGTCTTATTACTAAGGAGGCAGGACCCAAGGATTCAAAGACAAAGAAAGATACCTTTGCTAGGACCTTCCCTTCAGGACCATGTCTCTACCTCTGACCAGGAAAACTCACCTCCTTCTGAGGTCTCAGGCTGGGTCTTCTGTAGACTAACTAAGGAAGCCCATGGTAGATCAGCCGGCGTCTGAAGCTGTGAGCTGTTGGCCGTTATGAACCCTGACCCTGGAAAGGGAATGACCACACAGGAGATGCAGTTAGCAACGTCTATGATGGAGTGAAGTTGAGGAAAATCCAAATGTTTCCCTTGACACTAGAAGGCACAGTGCCTCCCTCTAGTTTTAAGAATCGACATTTAGTAAGCTCAGTTACCACCACCATTAGATAAAGAGCTAAGCACTGCCTTACTTCCTAAGAGTCTGGGTTCTGGAACGAAACTGACCACCTGCTCTACTGCTTTTCTTCAGTTAATAACAGAGGTGAGTACCTACTTTGCCCATTCTACGTGAACAGAGTTCCCCCATCTTGAGGAGCCATATTCTTAGCAGGGGAGAGACAGTAAGCAATAAAGTTGATAAATTCGGGGTATATTAGTTAGAAATGCACAGATAGTATGCTGAAAAAAAGAAAAAGGATGCCCCTAGTTTACTGTGTGACTTTGGTCAAGTGTCCGAGCCTTTCTGTTCTTGCTTTCTCTCTGTAAAATGAAGAGAATCGTAGTACCTACCCCTGGGGCTATTGTGATGACTAAAGTGAAACAATGGTGTCTGGTATTCACTATGCACTAAGTAAACAGTTGGGCCAGGAAGATTCCCCTGGATAAGGAAATGACAATCCACTCCAGTATTCTTGCCTGAAAACTGCCACAGACAGAGACGGGCTACAGTCCATGGGGTCACAAGAGTCGGACAGGACTTAGCGACTAAACCACCACCAAGTAAACAGTTGCTAAAGCAATCAATTAATGAACCATTCACTCGTTAACTCCGTAGTCCCCTCTCCGCCCCACGGCCGTCACTCAACACCCCAGGGGTTGGGAGCTCATTACCCACGGCCCACTGCTCCTCCGACCTCCCCATCCAGCCCGCCCCCAACTTCGCCTCCCCTTACTAAACTACCAGGAACCCGAGGTCTGAGGGCGTAAAACAGCCAGCACCAATTCGCACTCCCCTCTGGGTGAGCAGAACACTTCCGCTCCCCGTTGCCCTGGGAGCCCAAGTGCTGCGCACGCGCAGAAGGGAGGTGGGGGTGGCTAGGGGGATGGCAAGATAGCCAATGGGCAACATGGCGCCTTTCAGGGACGCTGGTTCTGACGTGGCTCCCTCTGAGGTTAGATGGAGCGACAAGGTAGTGCGACCATTTTCCGCGACGAGTCGTACGAAAGGCTGGGGGGCAGAGGGGGGAGGGCGTCTCGGGCGGCGGGAGGCAAGTGGGCTCCGCGCAGACTGTCGTAGCGGAGCCGGGTCCGCTGCCTCGGAGGCCCGCTCTCCTCGTCCTCTTGCGCCGCCGGGCCTCCTTGTGGCTGTGCTTCCTGGGGAGTTCCCATCCCTCCATCCCGCAAAGCCACGCTCTCCTCTTTCTTTAGATCATCAGAATAAGAAAACCGTAGTGGTGGCTACTGCCTCCGTGATAACTACAACCTACACGGGTGCGGCCATCTTGGAGGCGGGGCCGGCCGGTAGGAGCCGGGCTCTGGTGTCAGGTCAGAGATCAGAGAGCAGAGGTCAGGCACAGTTCCGGAAGCCGCCTGGAGCAGCGGATGGGAGCCAGGTTACTGGGCCGGCAGAATGCACGAATGAAGAAACCATGATGCCTGATTGTCCTGAAATAAATCGAGGAGTTTTGGTTGCTTGAAGCCTGGGGATCTTTGGAGAACCTGGGCTTTGCCCATTTTGAAAATGCAGCGTAAAGTAGGGGAGAACTGTTTCTCTGATGATGCCAGCCTGTGGCAACGTGGTCTGCTAAAAAGGCCTGTAGTGCTCTTCAGGAAAGTTTTCTGTTTCTTGTCAGGGTCTTGGAGAGAGAGGCTAAGTGTGTGCTGTGTGCCTGTGACACTTCCCTGGTTTCAGGCAGAAACTTGGTCTGGGCAGGGCAGAATCTAGGCTCAGGACACCCACTCCTGTGCTACAGCCAATATCTGCCAGGCACTGTTGAGAGATAACAAGTGAGGAAATCAGTCATGGCATCCAGCATACATTTATTTATTCTTCCAGGTGAACACATTGCTTTCTCCCTCTTTTTCCCTTTACCCCTATGAGGTAATTGATACTCCCAGGGTCGTTGGATGAATCATAGCCTTAATCTACAACCTGGAGGTCTCCTGGGAAGTGACTCTGTCCCAGTCTTGTGTAGGAGTCCTAGGAGAAGAGTCTGTTTACTGTCAGTCATGTGAGTGGGGACCCCCAGCTCCGTGAATTCTTTGTGCATTTGTAAATGATGGTCAGATTTGGGGATCCTAACATATTTCCAGAAGAAGTGACCTGATAACCTTTTCTGACAACACTGTCAAGAGGCAGGAGAAATTTAATAGAGTTAGTGTGATAGTGTCCCGAGGATAGTAGAGAAACCCCTAGTTGCAGAAAGACCTGGTCTTTTGTTCTAGTCAGACTCCCCGTATCCTGACTTGGCAGGAATGAGTGCTCACACAGAAAGAAGGGGCTGGTGAAGGACGTGTGGTGGTTGTTCACACAGTGCCAGCTTTTCTTAGTGTGACTTGGGCATCCAGGATCCAGGAAACATGCCAGGGTGTTCTTCTAGCCCACACTCTGCCCAGCTGTTGGGATCTTTCTGTCCATAGAAGAGAAGGTTTGGCTCCACCACTTACTGGCCCTTTGAGCCTCATTTACATCATAGCTAAGGACCACCCATCCAAATAGTTCTCATGATTGAAGGAACATCTCTAGAACTCCAAGCCCAGGACTTTGCCCACAGAAAGCACCTGGCAATTGGTGGCAGCATTTGTTGTCCTCTCCCCAGCACTAGGGAGCATGCTAGTCCCCATTACTGCTCCTTCCTGCACTGTGGACTTTCACTTTCCCACCACCCTTGCCCAGGATCACCACTCATACCCAACTGAAAACATTTCTACATGGCAATTGTCTGTAATTATTAATAAGTTAGAATTCATTGTAAATGATAACTCCAGAAAGTCCCAGTTACTGAAATATTCCAAAGAAAAGCCTGTCTGATGAAGACTGGTCCTTGTCCACTCCTGGGAAGCCACCCCAAAGACCCTGGCATGTTCTGCCTAGTAGGGTATTTCTGTATTCCAGCCCTCTCTGTTTCATCTGACCAGGTAGCTCCTGCTAACAGTGTGATTTATGGTGAGCATCTGTTTTGTATGTCTGAGGCCCTGGGCCATGCTGTGTTCATTTGACATCTGGGGGCTGTAGACTGAGTAGCTGAAGTGGTCACATGGAAGCTGCATGCCTGACCTCCAGTACAATCTCTGGACCTCTAGTTGTGACTGGTGACTGACTGGTGACACTGCATGCATTGTCACAGATCATTTCTGGGAGAATTAAGTGTTGTCCATGGGACTCCTTTGGGAGAGAACAACTGGATCTCACAACTGATTTCTGTTGGACTTCACCCTTGTGCCTTTCCCTTTGCTGATTTTACTTTCACTGTCATAAATCAACTATGTATATAACAGCTCAGTAATACTCCCAGACTCTGAGAAGTCATAATGGTGTTTCCAAGTCCTGAGTCATACTCGGGAATCATCAAGCCTTGGGGGTCCTGCACACATTGTTGCTGTAGATTCCTAGGTTGGTTGTTACAACCATCCCAGTGGGTGGGGCTTGTGAACTCAGTCTGACTGTGCCCTCAGCAGTACATCTGCTTAGTGTTTGTGAGGAGATGACCAACCTAAGGAACAGCACTCAGAGAGCAAGGCTGGGATTGACCCACCTCTGAGGAGCAGAGGTCCTGAGGATGTGCATTGGGCAGCAGCTATTGTTGTTCAGTCGCTCAGTTGTGTCTGACTCTTTGAGATCCCATGGACTGCAGCACACCAGGCTTCCCTGTCCTTTACCATTTACTGGAGCTTGTTAAAACTCATGTCCGTTGAGTCGGTGGTGCCATCCAAACATATCGTCCTCTGTCGTCCCCTTCTCCTCCTGCCTTCTATCTTTCCCAGCATCAGGGTCTTTTCCAATGAGTCAGTTCTTCACATCAGGTGGCCAAAGTATTGGAGTTTCAGCTTCAGCATCAGTCCTTCCAATGAATATTCAGGACTGATTTCCTTTAGGATGGACTGGTTTGATCTCTTTGCTGTCCAAGGGACTCTCAAGAGTCTTCTCCAACACCACAGTTCAAAACCATCAATTCTTCGGTGCTCAGCTTTCTTTATAGTCCAACTCTCACATCCATACATGACTACTGGAAAAATCATACCTTTGGCTATATGGACCTTTGTCAGCAAAGTAATGTCTCTGCTTTTTAATACACTGTCTAGGTTTGTCTAGTGGCAGCTGAGGTTTTCAGCTCAGCAGTTTTCTTGCTGAGCTATAGGGTTCTGCTGAAGGTCCCTGGTACCTCCCTCTTCCTGGAAGTCTTCCCTGCAATGACTATGGTGACAGGTCTGTTGAGCAATGCCTTGATGACATTCTGCTCTTTGAACTGCATGAGTTTCTGTAGGAAAAGGGAAGGCCAGTTCAAGTGTTCGTCTCCTGGGTGGACTGCATAGCTCTCTGAGCTGCTACTCCCGCAGATTTCCCGCAGGCAGGAAAGTGTGTGGAGTGAGTGGAGCTGGAATAGACAAGATGGGAATCGACCCCAGGGGACTGGTTGATGGCTCCAAAATAATAGCATGAATCCAATCTCACAGATGTCTGATGGCCTAGAGGTTAGAACCTCAGTCTTTGGGTGATTGTGTCCTTCAGTTGAGAAGGGTGTACACCATGCAAACCCCATAGGGGATAAGGTCTCTTTGTGTTCTTAAAAGATGTTATAAAAAGCCAGTGTGTAATAATATGTGCTGTGGACTTAGGCTGTGCCAGGCACTGTCCTATGTTATTTATATTCACTTCTAACTCAAAATTATTACTAGAATCCCTTGTTATTATACTATACTTTCCAGATAAGGAAACAGAAGGATGTGCGTGTCAAGTGACTTACCGAAAGCTTCACAGCTAGTAAATGAAATAAAGAATTAAGATTAGGCAGTTTGGCTCCAGAACATGTACCATTAACCTCTACTCCATTCAGTGGTTATGAGAGCAACCTCATTTAAGAATAAGGATGAGGGTGGTTACATATTTTGGTGAATTGTGTAGAGCAAGTAAAGGGCAGAACTCTAAGTAGAGCCTAGGTCTCCTGACTGCAAATCCCATTCTTTATTTTCAAGCTGACGTTGGTCTTTATCCCCAGGCCTCTGGAGAAGTACATCTGAGACTTGAAGGCACAGAGGGGTCCCCTTGGGATCAAATTGCAGACTCTGACTCAGTAGTTCTGTGGTGGGTCCCGAGAGTATGTGTTTCTAATGAGCTCCCAGGTGGTGCTAATGTACTGGTCCTCAGAATATATACCATGAATCCAAATAAGGTTTCTCAGACGCTCTAGTTTAGCAGCTATGACTTCTGCTTGGAACACAGAGGCACAGATAATCAGGGATGAGGGGTAGGATTGGGGTGCTCTCTGAATCTCAGTACTGAGGCTTCTCACTAATTTCCTTCTGGGTTTGAAGACTCTGAAGCCCATGGAGGGAAAGGAAGCTTCAGAGAGTTGTTAATAGGCTGAGACTAGGACCTAATCTACTTGACTTCCCAGCCAATGTTCCTCCCTACTCCTTCCCTCCCTCTGTTGTACAGGAGCTTCTGAGGGAGGAGAATAGTAAAGGAATGGGTGCTCAGTGATGGATTACTTAAGACTTTTTAAGAACCACTGGGGTGATGTCCATTCCAGGCCTCCTTGTCCTCCGTGCTGTACAGGTCTCAGCTACCCAAGAGGACTTGGCTGTACTGAGCCTAGGAAAAAGGTCAAAATAGCTGTCTTTGTAAGTCTACATACCTGTGCTGGTAACATCATGGGGAAAATAGACCCCCAGGCACCTCTCAGATGCCCAGACACTATTTCTAAGCCCAGTTGCATGTCCACAAACTCCAGGGACTACCAGTAACTACATATATGGAACAACACTTGTATTAGGCTGAATTAGACCAAAAGATATATATATATTATATATATATATATATATATATATATATATATATATATATATATAATGCCTCAGACACAATTGCTTTCCTACTTACATACTTACGTGGAAAGAAGAATGGAACTGAAGGAATCAACCTGCCTGACTTCAGACTATACTACAAAGCTACAGTCATCAAGACAGTATGGTACTGGCACAAAGACAGAAATATAGATCAATGGAACAAAATAGACAGCCCAGAGATAAGTCCACGCACCTATGTACACCTTATCTTTGACAAAGGAGGCAAAGATATGCAATGGAGAAAAGACAATCTCCTTAACAAGTGGTTCTGGGAAAACTGGTCAACCACTTATAAAAGAATAAAACTAGAACACTTTCTGACACCATATACAAAAGTAAACTCAAAATGGATTAAAGATCTAACTGTAGGACTAGAGACTATAAAACTCTTAGAGGAAAACATAGGCAAAACACTGACATAAATCACAGCAAGATCTTCCATGACCCACCTCCCAGAGTAATGGAAATAAAAGCAAAAATAAACAGATGGCACCTAGTTAAATTTAAAAATTTTTGCACAATGAAGGAAACTGTAAGCAAGGTGAAAAGACAGCCTTCAGAATGGGAGAAAATAATAGAAAATGAAACAGCTGACAAAGAATTGAACTCCAAAATATACAAGCAGCTCATGCAGCTCACCAGAAAAATAAATGACCCAATCAAAAAACAGGCCAAAGAATTGAACAGACATTTCTCCAAAGAAGACATGCAGATGGCTTCAAAAAACACATGAAAAGGTGCTCAACATCACTCATTATCAGAAAAATGCAAATCAAAACCACAATGAGGTACCATCTCACCCCAGTCAGAATGGCTCCCATCAAAAAGTCTACAAACAATAAATGCTCGAGAGTGTGTGGAGAAAACAGAACACTCTTGCACTATTGGTGGGAATGTAAATTGATACAGCCACCATGTAAGACATTATGGAGATTCCTTAAAAAATTAGAAATAAAACTACCATATGACCCAGCAATCCCATGCCTAGGCACATACCCCAAGGAAAACAAAATTGAAAAAGACCCATGTATCCCATTGTTCATCCCAGCACTATTTACAATGGCTAAAACATGGAAGCAACCGAGATGTCCATCAACAGATGAATGGATAAAGAGGTTGTGGTACATATACACAATGGAATATTATTCAGCCATAAAAATAAACACATTTGAGTCAGTTCTGATGAGGTGGATGAACCTAGAACTTATTATACAGAGTGAAGTGAGTCAGAAAGACAAAGTTAAATACCATATTCTAATGCATATATGCAGTTCAGGAAAAACAGTTAGAACTGGACATGGAACAACAGACTGGTTCCAAATAGGGAAAGGAGTACGTCAAGGCTGTATATTGTCACCCTACTTATTTAACTTATATGCACAGTACATCATGAGAAACGCTGGGCTGGATGAAGCACAAGCTGGAATCAAGATTGCTGGGAGATATATCAATAACTTCAGATATGCAGATAACACCACCCTTATGGCAGAAAGTGAAGAGGAACTAAAAAGCCTCTTGATGAAAGTGAAAGAGGAGAATGAAAAAGTTGGCTTAAAGCTCAACATTCAGAAAACTAAGATCATGGCATCCGGTCCCATTACTTCATGGCAAATAGATGGGGAAACAGTGGAAGCAGTGTCAGACTTTACTTTCTTGGGCTCCAAAATCACTGCAGATGGTGATTGCAGCCATGAAATTAAAAGACACTCTTTGGAAGGAAAGTTATGACCAACCTAGACAGCATATTAAAAAGCAGAGACATTACTTTGCCAACAAAGGTCCGTCTAGTCAGGGCTATGGTTTTTCCAGTGGTCATGCATGGATGTGAGAGTTGGACGGTGAAGAAAGCTGAGAGCCAAAGAATTGATGCTTTTGAACTGTGGTGTTGGAGAAGACTCTTGAGAGTCCCTTGGACTGCAAGGAGATCCAACCAGTCCATCCCAGAGGAGATCAGTCCTGGGTATTGAAGGAAGGACTGATGCTGAAGCTGAAACTCCAATACTTTGGCCACCTCATGCATAGAGTTGGCTCTTTGGAAAAGACCCTGATGCTGGAAAGGATTGGGGGCAGGAGGAGAAGGGGATGACAGAGGATGAGATGGCTGGATGGCATCACCGACTCAATGGACATGGGTTTGGGTAGACTCCAGGAGTTGGTTATGGACAAGGAGGCCTGGTGTGCTGCGATTCTTGGGGTTGCAAAGAGTCGGACATAACTGAGCGACTAAACTGAATGTCAATAATTTTATCTTCTAATTTCTTGAGCATAGTCATCGTAGTTTTTTTTTTTTTTTAAGTTGTATTAAATATTTGATAACTCAAATACTTGGATCACTGTTAGGTTTGTTATCTTCTCTGTTTTATCTTGGTTTCCTTCTTCTGACTCATGGCATGTTTGTGATATTTTGTTGTTGTTAATGCCATAAATTGTATATGAAGAGTTTAAAAGATTTCTCTGGATGATGTTTCATCCTCTAGAAACAATTTACTTTTCTTCTGGGGGCCAGATATAGTAGAAGCAGATAATCTTAGTCATCAAGGATTAAAATGATTTCAGAATCTATTTTGTCTTCATGAAGGCTGATCCATAACTGGTTTGCCTCTCCTAGGACAAAACCATTCACAACTTTTATCTCAAAGCCTGGCAGACCCTGACCTTTAGTTTTCTATTTTTTGTGCCTCTATTGGTATGAGACTTCCAAAAGCTCTGCTTAAGTTTTTAGCTTTTTAGTTGTTGCTTTCCACTTGATTTCACGACATCTTGTCTTACATAGTTTAGAAATTGTGCTAAAAATTTGGAGCTCAATTTTCTGTGGTTCCTTTTTTTTTAAAATTGGATCTTGACCTTGAAGTCTTGGCTTTCTTAGTAACCATAAATCCAATTTTTGTGTCCTATTTCATGAAATTTCTCAAAGTTCTGAATCACTACCTTTTGCTCTTCACCCTGGCTCCACACAGCTTAGGAATTGACAAATTCCTCAAGGGAAAAAGAAGCAGCTCACCTCAATGTGTTTTCCTTCACTTAATCATTTAGACTTCTCTCATGCTGGTTTCCTTGCTTTATCTATGATACCTTTAAAAAGCTGTGCTCTTTTCTTATTTTATCTAGTTTTCATAGTTTCTATCAGCCAAAGAATTCTATGAGAGACAATAACCTGTCATATTTGGAAGAAGTCCTTGCTATAGAATTTCTGTAAAAATCAGTTGCCAGTTTAAGGAAGATTCCCTCTATCCCTGGTTCACAGAGAAGCTTTAATATGAGTGGATGTTAAATTCATTAAATGCCTTCTCTGTGTCTATTGAGATGTGATTTTTCTCCTTTATTCTGTCATTATAATATTGCATTAATTGATTTACAAATATTGCATTCCCAGAATAAACCCAGTTTAGTTTATTGCTTTCCCGGAATAAACTCTGCTTCTCTGGTGGTGTAGTGTTAAAGAATCTGCCTGTCAGTGCAGAAGATGCAGGTTCGATTCCTGGGTAGGGAAGATCCCCTGGAGAAGGAAATGGCAACCCATTCCAGTATTCCTGCCTGGAGAATCCCATTGACAGAGGAGCCTGGTGGGCTAAAGTCCAAGGGATCGCAAAGAGTCGGCCATGATTGAGTGACTAAACCACCAGTGTCTGTAATGTCTATGGTGATACTCCTTTTTCATTCCCAATATTAATTTATTTGTGACTTCCCACCTTAATCCAGTCGGGTTTTGAGCTAATTTAAATCAGAGCTTCATTCCTAGAAATGATAATGATCTATTTCAGTTCACACTTACTCCAGTTAAAATCTTGGAGTGGTTATAAAGATATCTCTGCATTGGCATGCCCTGAACTTTCAACAACCACCTAAGACTGCTGAAATCTGAGTAACAGCTCTCACTTGTAGACTGTGCAGAATGGTGATCACTTTGAGAGGAAAGCCAGCCTTTCTTGGCTTCCTTTTGCTTCTTGGTCTTAGCTGTACAGTCTTAATGCCTATGGTTCTATGATGCCTTTGAACAGTTGTTTTCCCCAATTTTTCCATTGTTTTCCATGTACTAGTTGGTCCAAAACAAGTAATTAATCTTTTGCTAGAATTTCTTATTACATGATGTTAATATTATGCCTCAATTTTATTGAGAAAACTAAATAAAAATTCTTCCCCAATGAATAAAGATCACATTTTTGTAGCCTTCAGTTGCACATGTTAAATAAAAGTACTTTGAGGTCTTTTTATTCGGAGGAATCCTTTTTTTTACATGAATCAAGCTTTGTCACACTTTGTCAAAGCTTTACCTAACAGAATTATCTAGTGGGAAGGATGTAGACTTTAGTGCAGATACCACAAGAGGGCAGACTCCTTCTGACTTTGCTTTTAACAGTTATTGGAAGTTAAGAAATAAAACCCCTCAAATTTCTCACCTATCTTATATCAAGAGTTGGACTCTTATCAAGAGTTGGAGTTTTGTCTAGTAATGATTAAGTGGAATTACATGGAGAGGGCATCTTTCTCAAATTAAAAAAATAAAAACCTGGGAATGAGGAATATTTTTTTTCATTAACCTCTTTATCTTTCATCTTTGTCCTTGCTTAGAATATAGATAATATCTTGTAGGAGCCCAGTCATCTTGTAAAAAGGAGGAAAGAAGCATGAGAGCAAACTAAGAAGTGGTTAAATAGTAACAGTCTGGATCCTTGACAGGATAATTGAGCCACTGCATCAGTTCCAGACTGGCTATCATCAGACTCCTTATTAAATGCGCTAACTAAGCATCTTGTTTTCTTAGGCCATTGTGAGTCAGCTTCCTGTTATTTGCAGCTGAAAATATTTCTAACTAATAGAGTTTGAAATTCAGAGTAACTTGGTTCTAATTCTAATGTGACCAGAGAGAAATGTCTATATTAAAAAATAATTGTATTTCTGTATACCAGCAAAGACATTTAGAAAAAAATTAAAACAGTTTATCCCAGACTTCCCCGGTGGCAGAGTGGATAAGAATCCACCTGCCAATGCAGGGGACATGGGTCTGATCCCTGGTCTGGGAAGATTTCCAAATGCCATGGAGCAACAAAACCCGTGTGCTACAACTACTGAGCCTGCACTTAAAAGCTCATGAGCTGCAACTGCCGAAACTGTGTGCTGCAACTACTGAAGCCCACGTGCCCTAGAACCCACACACCACAACTACTGAGCCCACTACTGAAGGCTGAATACCTAGAGCCTGTGTTCCACAACAAGAGAAACCACTGCAATGAGAAGCCCATAGACTGCAAGAAAGAGTAGCCCTGGCTCACCACAGCTAGAGAAAACCCACACAAAGCAATGAAGACCCAGTGCAACCCCCCCCCCAAAAAAAACAGTTTATCCCTAGTGCCCAAATCTTGATCTTTAACTACCATTCCCACTAAGGGAAACAGAAATTTTTAGAGTGATATCATTTTCTAGGTCTGGACCTGAAAGAACATGTGATAAACATGAGTTATCTTCATATGCTAGAAAAGACACACCTAAAGACTAACATCCAAAGGACGCAGAAGGCATCATGAAGGGCCTTAACTGGCCACATCTGATCATTTGAGCACCAAGAAGATAATGGCTACAATTTGTTGTAATACATTAAATAAATAAAAACACATGAGTTCATAGTGATACTCTGAAAACAAACAAATGAAAAAAAGATGAAAAGAAAAGAAAGATCTTTGTCATTGTCTTTGTACAGGTTCTGGGTTAACAGAGATGGAGAGTTGCATACAGAAGATTTGTTGGGGAGAAACATCTGTAAGAAGTTAAGGAGAATAGGATTGACAAAAGGAGAATTTACCCTCAATGCAACTGCAACTGAGGACTCATTCTAACAGGAAGGTCTGGAGCTGGGATGGCCCTTCAGAGTTGTTCCAAATTGAGGACTGTACCTTTGTATTCCTGCTTAAGACACTTATTTAATACTACCTGCTCCCTGGGCAGAGGTGGGGAGGTGAAGGCATAACTTTGAGTAAGGCAGTCCCCTGTAGCTGAGGATAGTTCCTAATGAGGGATATGGCTATGAGATACAGCTGATTTTCCCAGAAACTGGGGGATAATGTATTGGCCCTGAAAAAGAGATCTGAGCAGAGCATCACAGTATTCACTACAGCAATTATTTTATAGAAGAATGCCACCCAATAAATATAGAAAGAATTAGAGAATTCAGTTACCTATTGCAGACTTTAAGGAGTGTCCTTGTGTGAGAGCAACACTATACTATCTGCATGTGCCCAGTGGCTTTGAAGGGGGAACTTGATCTGATGTGAACAGAAGTCACATCTTTCCCCAGCATGCACAGGCAGTTATCACCTTGGTAGGAGATTGGGCAGGAGATGGAGGGGCTAGGACATGAGCTAGATATAAGCCGAGGTTTCTACTCTGCTCAGTTGCCATCCCTACCCTTTCTGAGTTGGGCCTGGATCTCAAGTTCCTGGAGTAGAAGCACTGAGAGTCAAGTCCCAGATGCCTCCATTCCCTTTAAGTGTGTGCTCTCCCTATTCCAAGTACCAGCACCCTCGCCTCAGAGGTGGGGGCGGGGGGAGCAGCTCTGAAGCAAGAGAGGCTGGTGCAGGTGCTGGGCATAGGTTGGGGTGCAAGCTGTGGGGGGTCAGGCCACAGTCAGTGACCCTGACCACTTTCAATGCCCTGCCTGTGTAAACACCAGTAATGGCTGTCCCTACCCTGCTCAGATGCTACTCCTGAACTGGGCCACCTTTATCCTCAGCTTCAGCAGCCCTTGCCCTAATGTGGAGCTGCTTCATACAGCTGTCACTCAGCTCAGGCTGGGGTACACACCGGGGAGGTGGTGGAAAACTGACCAGTGACACATGAAGATTCAATGTGCACTCTCCACTCTGTCTTAGGAGTAAATGTGGGTTCATTCCTCATGAGCGAAGTCCAGACTTCCCACAGCCCTCCTGTTAGTTCCATTAGCCCTCCAACCAGCCAAGGGAACTCATCTTTCTGATGTCAGACCCAAGGGCTAAGGCACCCAATCTGTGACTTGAATTGTCAGTCCCCAGGGAGGATCTCTATTTAATCCACTTCCTTTCCTGAGTCCCCTCCTGGGGGAACAGATCCCAAACTGATTATATCTTTTTCCTTCCCATCTGATTCTGTATGGATCTTTCTTATAGTCTTGATTGTACAAGAATCTTTCTGCCAGTCTCCTGTTAGTTTTCAGGGAGAATTGTTCCACGTGAAGATGTATTTTTGATGTGTTCGTAGGGGGAGGTGAGTTCTACCTCCTCTTCCACCATCTTGGTCTCCTCCTCTGTCTTGGCATTTTTGGATTTTGCATTTTGATTATCAAAAATCAACTGACTACAAATGTAAGGGTTTATTTCTGGAGTCTTGATTCTGTACCATTATGTGTCCTTGTGACAATACCACACTGTCTTGATTACTGTAGGTTTTTTGTAGTTTTTTGAAATGAAGTGAAAGTCCTTCAAGTTTGTTCTTTCTTAAAAATTCTTTTGGTATTCTAAGCCTTTTAAAGATAAGTTTCTAGGGGGGAAAAGCCAGTTAGGTTTTTATAAAGATTGAGTTGAATCAATAGATTATAGCTAACAGGTAACTGTTTTTCCTAATTTCATAGAGACAGAGAAAGTGAAGCAAAATAAGATGATAGAGGAATTCATTTCAACTGAAAGTGAAAACCCCTGAATAAATCTAATGAAACAGAAATAAACAATTTACCAGAAAAAGAATTCAAAGCATTACTAGTAATAATGCTGACTGAATTAGGGGAAAGAATGTAATAACACAGTGAGAAACTTAACAAGAAAATAGAAAATATTAAAAAGATCCAGTCAGAATTGAAGAACACAATAAATGAAAAACACACTAAAAGAAATTAACAGCAGACTAGGTTATACAGAAGAACACATAAGTGATCTGGAAGATAGGATAAGAGAAATCACCCAATCAGAGCAGCAAAAAGAAAAACAAATAAAAATTAGAAAGAAATCTCTGGGACATTATTAAGCATACCCCTTTGCATTATGAACCCTGATAGGAGAAGAGAAAGAGAAGGAGGTAAAAGATGTGCTTGATGAAATTATGGCTGAAAACTTCCAAATTTGAAGAAGGAAACAGATATCCAGGTAAAGGGAGCAGAGAGTCCCAAATAAGATGGGCCTAAACAGACCTCATTGAGACATACTATAATTAAAAAGGTGAAAGTTAAAGATAGAGAATTCTAAAGGCAGCAAGAGAAAAAATCATATACAAGGGAACCCCAGTAAGTCAATGGCCTGATTTTTCTGCAGAAACCTTGCAGGCTAGAAGTGAGTGCCATAATATATTCAAAGTGCTGAAGGGAAAAGCCTGCAACATAGGATACTCAACCCAGCAAAATTATCATTTAGAATTGAGGAAGAGATAAAGAACTTCCCAGACACGCAAAAACTTTTAGTTCATCAACACTAAACTGACCCTAAAAGAAATGTTAAAGGGTCTTCTCTCAGTGGAAAAGAAAAGGCTATAAC
This sequence comes from Cervus canadensis, assembly GCF_019320065.1. Classification (NCBI taxonomy): domain Eukaryota; kingdom Metazoa; phylum Chordata; class Mammalia; order Artiodactyla; family Cervidae; genus Cervus; species Cervus canadensis. Next base: position 40,923,652 of record NC_057419.1, read on the forward strand.
AAGAAGTAAATATCTATAGGAAAAGCAAACTCCTACTAGTAAAGGCAGATATTAAAGGCTGAGAATCAACCACTTGAATAAGCTAGTATAAATATTAAAAGACAGAAATTTGTAAAAAAGCTGTAACTACAATAATAAGAGGATGAACATGAAGATGTAACATAGGACACCAAAAACATAAAATGTGGCAGAGGAGATGGAGAAATGTAGATCTTTTAGAATGTGTTTCAATTTAAATAACTACCAGTGTAAAACCAGTAGATAAATTATAAGTCAACATATATGAACCCATGGTAACCACAAATCAAAAACCTACAATAGATATGCAAAAACTAGAGAGAAAGGAACTCAAACACACTAAAGGAAATCATCAAACTACAAGCAAATAAAAAAAGAAGAAAAGAACAGAGAAGAACTCTAAAAACAATTAGAAAACAAGTAACAAAATGGTAATAAGAGTGTACCTATCAGTAATCAATTTAAATGTCAATGGACTAAATGCCACAATCAAAAGACATAGGTTTTTTTCTGACCACAGTGGTATAAAACTAGAAATCAATTACAGGGAAAAAAGTAGAAAAAGCACAAGCATGTGTAGACTAGCTAACATGCTACTAAAAAACCAGTGGGTCAATGAAGAAGTTAAAGAGGAAATCAGAAAATACCTTGAGACAGATCAAAGTGGAAACACAACTTTCCAAAATCTATGGGATGCACTAAAAGCAGTCCTAAAAGGAAAGTTTATAGTGATATAAGGCTACCTCAAGAAACAAAATTCTCAAATAGATAGCCTAACCAACCATGTAAAGGAATTAGAAAAATCAAACAAAGCCCAAAGTCAGCAGAAGGAAGGAATAATAAAGATCAGAAATAAATAGAGATAAAAAATAGAAAAGATCAATGAAATCAAGAGTTGGTTTTATGAAAAGACAAATAAATCTTTAGTCAGGCTCTTCCAAAAAAAAAAAAAAAGAAAGCCCAAATAAAAGAATGAAAAATGAAAGAGAAGAAATAACAATTGATATCATAAGGATACAAAAAATAGTAAGAGTAATATGAATGGTTATATGCCAGTAAATTGGACAACCTAAGGGACACAGAAAAATTTCTAGAAACATAAAATCTTCCAAGGCTGAATCAAGAAGAAATACACAATCTGAACAGACTGACCTCTAGTAGTGAAATTGAATTTGTAATACATTCTCAGCAAGCAGAAGTCCAGTCCTGGATGGTTTCACAGGGGAGTTCTACCAAACATACAAAGAAGAGCTAATACTAATCTTTCTAAAACTATTAAAAAAAAAAAAAACTGAAGAGGATGGAATACTTGCAAATTCATTCTATAAGGCCACAATTACTCTGATACCAAAACCAGATAAAGACATACAAAAAAGGAAATTATATGCCAATATCTTTGATGAAGATAGGTGCAAAAATCCTCAACAAAATATTAGCAAAGTGAATTCAATAATATATTAAAGGGATCATATACCTTGATTTGGGGTCCCTGGTATCTCAGCCGGTAAAGAATTTGCCTGCAATGCAGGAGACCCTGGTTTGATTCCTGGGTTGGGAAGAACCCCTGGAGAAGGGATAGGCTACCTACTCCAGTATTGGGGGGCTTCCCTGGTGGCTCAATTGGTAAAGAATCCTCCTGCAATGCAGGAGACCTGGGTTTGATCCCTGGGTTGGGGATATCTTTGGAGGAGGGCATGGCAACCCACTCCAATATTCTTGCCTGAGAATCCCCAAGGACAGAGGAGCCTGGTGTGCTACAGTCCATGGAGTCGCAAAGAGTTGGACACAACTGAGCAACTAAGCACAGCACAGCACATACCTTGATCAGGTGGGATATTCCAGGGTGGTTCAATATTTGTCTACAAGTAACAAGTGTTGGTGAAGATGAAGAGAAAAAGGACCTCTTGTACATGAAAAAGGAACTCTTGTACATCTATAGTGGGGATGTAAATTGTTGCAGCCACTATGGAAAACAAGTGTGGAGATTCCTCAAAAAACTAAAAATGAAACTATCATATGCTGCAACAATTCCACTTCTGGGTATGTATCTGAAAAAACAAAGCCACTAATTTGAAAAAGTACATTGTTAATCACCCCAGTCATCATTGTTGTTGTTCAGTCTATAAGTTGTGTCTGACTCTTTGTGACTCCATGGACTGTAACATGCCAGACTCCCTTGTCCTCCACTGTCTCCTGGATTTTGCTCAAATTCATGTCCATTGAGTCAGTGATGCTATCATAGCAGCACTATTTACAATAGCCATGATATGGTAGCAACCTAAGTGTCCATCAACTGATGAATGGATGAAGAAGATATGGTATATGTACACAATGACATATTACTCAGCCATAAAAGTGAGTAAAATTCTGCTACTTGCATCAATGTGGATGGACCTTGAACATATTAAGCTTACTGAAATATGTCAGACAGAAAAATACAAATACTTTATGTTATTACTTATATGTGGATTATAAAAAAAATGAATGAATATAATGAAATAGAAACAGACTTACAGATGTAAAGGACTAATGGTTACAATGGGGAAAGGGAATGGGGAGGGGCAAGATAGGGATATGGGATTAACAGATGCAAACTACTATATATAGAATAAATAAGCAATAATGATATATTGTACAGCACAGGGAAATATAGCCATTATTATGTAATAACATTTTTAAATGATTTTTTAAAATTTATTTTAATTGGAGGATAATTGCTTTACAGTGTTGTCTTGGTTTCTGCCATACAACAACATGAATCAGCCATAAGTATACATGTATCCCTTCCCTCTTGAGCCTACCACCCCTCTATCCCACCCCTCTAGGTCATCACAGAGCACCAGGCTAAGCTCCCTGTGTCATACAGCAACTTCCTGCTAGCTATCTGTTTTACACATGGATATATATATATATATTTCAATGCTGCTCTCTCAATTCATTCTAATTTTTAAATGTGGACCATTTTTAAAGTCTTTATTGAATTTGTTACAATATTGTTTCTGTTTTATGTTTTGATTTTTTGGCCAGGAGGCATGTGGGATCTTAGCTCCCTGAACAGGGATTGAGTTTGGAAGCTGAAGTGTTAACCACTGAATGGCCAGGGAAGTCCTTGTAATAACTTTAAATGGGGTATAACCTATAAAAAAAAAAGGAACCACTGTGTTTTACACCTGAAGATAATGAATATTGAAATCAACTATACTTCAATACAAAAAGTACCAAGGCAATTCAATGAAGAAAGGATAGTCTTTTCAACAGATGGTGCTGGGATAATTGGATATCCATATGCAGATTTGTACCCTTAACTCACAACATACACAAAAATTCAGTCAAAATGGGTTTTAGACCTAAGTGTAAGTAAGTGCTAAAACTGTAAAACTTTTAAAGGAAAATGCAGGATAAAATCTTAGTGATGTTGGGTTAGGCAAAAATTTCTAGTATACAACACTGAGAGCAAAATACATGAAAGGTCAAATTAATAAATTGGACTTCATCAAAATTATAAAGCTTTTGTGCTTCAAATGACATTAAGAAATTGAAAAGACAATCCACAGACCAGAAAAAAATATTTGCAAATTGTATTTCTGGCAAATGACAGTGTCCAGAATGTATGAAAACTTTTATAACTCAATCATAAACAGGCAACTAAATTGAAAAGTGAGCAAAACTTTTGAATACACATTTCACCAAAGAAGACATACAAATGACCAATAAGCACATGAAAAGATGCTCAACATTCATTAATCTTTAGGGAAATGTGAATAAAAACCACAATGACACACCACTTTATACCCATTAGAATGTTGGTAAGAATGTGGAGAAATCGGAGCATTCAAGCATTGCTGGTGAGACTATAAAGTGGGATAAATCACTTTGGGGAAAAAAAAAAACAATTTGGCTGTTTCTTAAATAAAGTTACCATTGATTCAGCAATTCTCTAGGTATCTCCTCAAGAGAAATGAAAACATAACATAGGAAGACTATATCTTTTTTTTTTCAGGTTTTTTATTTTATTTTATTTTTAATTGGAGGATAGTTGCTTTACAATGTTGTATTGCTTTCTGCTGTACATTGAAGTCAATCAGCCATAATATACTTAAGGAAGACTATATCTTGACCTCCAATGTTCATAGCAACATTATTCATAATAGCCAAAAAGTGGGAAGAATTCAAATGTCCATAAACATATATGAATACAAAATGTGTTATATAAAAAGGAATGAAGTACATATACATGGGATAATATGATAAACCTCAAAAACATGCTGAAAGGAAGAAGCCAGAAACAAAATAGCATATTGTATGATTTAATTTAATTTTTTATATAATCTTGTGCCATGCTGCATGGCACGTGGGATCTTAG
>NC_057419.1:40928187-40954185 GCF_019320065.1 Cervus canadensis
CCTTCCAATGAATATTCAGGACTGATTTCCTTTAGGATGGACTGGTTGGATCTCCTTGCTGTCCAAGGGACTCTCAAGAGTCTTCTCCAACACCACAGTTCAAAAGCATCAATTCTTCGGTGCTCAGATTTCTTTATGAAGCAACTCTCACATCCATACATGACTACTGGAAAAACCATGGCTTTGACCATACAGATCTTTGTCGACAAAGTAATGTCTCTGCTTTGTAATACATGCTGTCTAGGTTTGTCATAACTTTTCTTCCAAGGAACAAGCTTCTTTTAATTTCATGGCTGCAGTCACCATCTGCAGTGATTTTGGAGCCCAAGAAAATAAATAATCTGATTCAGTAGTTGTTGCCCTCTGAGTGGAGAAAAGCAAATGTATTTGCTTGGCTAAGCCCATTCCATGACAGATTTTTAAGGAGTGAGTGTAGGATGGAGAGATTATTTGAAAGAGACCTGAAAATAACCAATATGAAATTTGGTTGAAATTCTTCACAACTCTCACAACACATAGCTAAGACACTGGTTGAAGTAACTTGTAGAATTTGCTTACTGAATTCCTGGACATGAACTGTTTTATCAGTTTGGATATCTCAAAAACTTATGGAATTTAGAATGCCAGAGCAAGGGCCTTCAAGTTAAAAAGATAAACCAGAATTTACTACTGGAATCTCTTAGGCTGTCCTGGAGAGATTTAATTTTTTTAAACAAATTTTAACAGTTTAAGTACTATAGTTGACTTATAATGTTGTGTTAGTTTCAAGTGTATAGCAAAGTAATTCAGTTGTATATATCTATTCTTTTCAAATTTTTTCCCTTATAGATATTATAAAATATTAACTATAGTTTCCTTTGCTATACAGTAGGTCTTGATTGGTTATCTGTTTTATATATGTTGTTGTTGTTGTTTAGTCACTAAGTCGTTTCTGACTCTGCGACTTCACTGACTGCAGCTTGCCGGACTCCTCTGTCCATAGGATTTTCCAGGCAAGAATACTGGAGTGGGTTGCCATTTCCTTCTCCAGGGGATCTTCCTGACCCAGGGATTGAACCCGCGTCTCCTGCTTGGCAAGTTGATTCTTTGCCACTGAGCCACCTGGGAAACCCATTTTATATATAGTAGTGTGTATTTGTTGTTGCTGTTCAGTCTCTGAGTCATGCTTGACTCTTTGGGACCCCATGGACTCTAGCACGCCAGCCTCTTCTGTCCTTCACTCTCTCCCAGACTTTGCTCAAATTCATGTCCATTGAGTTGGTGATGCTATCTAACCATCTCATCCTCTACCACCTACTTCTCCTTTTGCCTTCAATCTTTCCTGGCATCAGAGTCTTTTCCAATGAGTCAGCTCTTTGTATCAAGTGGCCAAAAGTATTGGAGCTTCAGCTTCAGCATCAGTCCTTCCAGTGAATATTCAGGGTCGATTTCCTTTAGGATTGACTGGTTTGATCTCCTTGTAGTCCAAGGGACTCTGAAGAGTCTTCTCCAGCACCACAATTTGAAAGCATCAGTTCTTTGGCGCTCAGCCTTCTTTATGGTCCAACTCTCACATCCATACATGACTGCTGGAAAAAACATAGCTTTGACTATATGGACCTTTGTCAGCAAAGTGATGTCTCTGCTTTTTAATATGCTGTCTAGGTTTGTCATAGCTTTCCTTCCAAGGAGCAAGTGTGTATATGTGTTAATCCAAAATGCCTAATTTTTCAATTTTTGTCATTGGAGTTTATCAGGAACATGGAAAAGGAGAAGCCCCTTACCCAAGCTGCTGCTGCTAACTCACTTCAGTCGTGTCCAACTGTGTGCGACCCCAAAGATGGCAGCCCACCAGGCTCCTCTGTTCCTGGGATTCTCCAGGCAAGAATACTGGAATGGCTAGCCATTTCCTTCTCCCCCTTTACCCAAGACTGTAGCCTTATTGTCCACAATTCTAAATTTCACAGTTCTTTTTTTTTTTTTAATTTTTTTATTAGTTGGAGGCTAATTACTTCACAACATTTCAGTGGGTTTTGTCATACATTGATATGAATCAGCCATAGATTTACACGTATTCCCCATCCCGATCCCCCCTCCCACCTCCCTCTCCACCCGATTCCTCTGGGTCTTCCCAGTGCACCAGGCCCGAGCACTTGTCTCATGCATCCCACCTGGGCTGGTGATCTGTTTCACCATAGATAGTATACATGCTGTTCTTTTGAAACATCCCACCCTCACCTTCTCCCACAGAGTTCAAAAGTCTGTTCTGTATTTCTGTGTCTCTTTTTCTGTTTTGCATATAGGGTTATCGTTCTACTGATGTTGTACTTTCATGTGATTGAGGGAGGCAAAGGATGAACTGTGGCCACATGGGGGCAGCAGACACTTGGCTTTTCTAGCTTACTCTCCTGGAACTGTGATAAATGAACATATTGATTCTCTTTGATCTAAATGCCTTTTCCAGACTGCCCAACTAAGAGAAATGACTATCCTTAAAATACTAAAAACAGAAACTTCATGTGTTAATTAGAGGTTGGGCAAGAGCTTGCTTTTTTTAAATTATTTTTTCCAGAGGTCACTGAGAACAAAGGATTGTTTTTAGATCATTGGATATCCTCAGGGCAATCATAGTACCTGGCATCTAGTGAGAATTCAATAAATGTTTGGTTTTCATTAGTGTTCTTAGAGGGTAACTGCTCCAGCTCACCAAAGCATAATCTCTAAGCTCTCAATCCACTGCATACAGAGGTGGCTGTCTCTCTTTATTTAAGGGTGTTCACACTGTCTAGCAGATCTGCATAGCTTCTACAGTTCTACTGTTGTGAATCTACACATAATTCAGTCCCAGGGTTCTCAATTAACCTTATAAAAATCAGTGATTTTGGGGAAAGAATATGGTGCCAGGGCAAGAACTACAGTTGGAGGTCTAAGGTGGGAGGACCAAGGTTGCAGTTCTGTGGGTCATCCTGCCTGTCCCCTTACCAGCCATAAACACCAGGGCCTCCTGAATGAGCGGAGACACTTATGCCTGCCCTGCCAGCTGCCCAGCTCTTTAGCTCTTTCAATGGCTCTATGCCATTTGTTTCACCCATTTGTTGAATGCCTACTCTTCCTTAGGTGCTCCTTATACATATCTCATTGCATACTTCTCTACATTGTAGGAAAGCTGATTCACACCTATTTTTGCAGGTGCTACTCCTTCTGCATGGAACATATTTTCCTTTTTCTCAATATAATTTGTATGTGTCTTTACCATCCAGCTAAAAGTATATCCTATTCTAGAAACCCTGGTACTTTTTTTTTTTTTTTTTGGCCATGCCAATCAGCTTACTTCCCAGATGAGGGATTGAACCTGGGCCTTTAGTAGCGAGAGTGTAAAGTCCTAACCTCTGGACTGCCAGGGAATTCCCAACCCTGGTACAGTTCAGATATGGCCACAATGGACTCTCATAGCACTGGGTCTTAACCTGAGCACAGTGCTAGATCACAGGTTCACTCATAGTCTTCTTCTCCTATGAGACCATAGATTCGCTGAGGCTAGAGTCCTGCCTCATTTGGCTTGGCTTTGCCAGAGTCTATCAGAGCTTCTGCCACCTTGGAGCTGTTCCATACATGTTTGTGGAATGAGTAACTGAATCAATCCATTTATCACTGAACGAGATGTTTCCCTTCCTTTCCTTTCTCCAATTAAAATGCCTTGATATTTTAGAAAAATCTTCCTTAGGAAATTATTTTTAAAACAAGCAGTCAGCTTTTACCTCCTACACAAGGAACATCAGGAAATACCAATGAACTGTAATTTACAAGTGGGACTTGCTGAAGGATGAAGCTTGTAGTGTGAACCTCTCCATATCCTAGGTTCTGTGCAGTCCTATGGTGATATGGGCCAAGCTCCAGGCTTGAAGTCCTGGGAGATATCCCACATCAGGCTTCCAGGAGTCTCTCAGTGTTCTAAGGATGCTATTTGTCAATTCTCACAGCATCTCTAAATGATTAGCAGGAGAAATGGAGAATTTCTTACTTCCTTCTCCCTCTCTCTCTCTTCTTTCCCTTCTTACACTTGGAGAGTTACAACACAGAAAGACCTAAGCAAATTGCCTAGCATCACTTAAAAGAGAACAGTCAAGCCAGGACACACTCTGGTGTTCATTCCACAAAGCTGTGCTTCCTGTAACTGAACCAGGTCTGTGTTTTAATGAATTCACAGCATATGGGCCATAATAATCAGAGTGCCTGGCATTTCCTGGAATTTATGATCAGGTGGGGGATAGGTTGTTTTTTACTTTTGAATGAATTCTCACATGCCTAGTTCTGGAGTCAAGAAACCTGGCATACGTGAGAATAGTTTCTGGAAAAAGTAAGGCTTTATTGTTTGTTTGTTCTGATGTCTAGACTCCTATCTTCTCTTTATCTCCTCAAACCTCACCCCTACCCATGAAGTGCCATCACTATTTCTTCCCTGGCATTTTAATAGTCCATGGCAAAATATTGCCCTCAGAATCTGTGTCATGGGGGAAGAAAAATTATTTTGTTTGTTGTCTTCTCTGTGGACAGAGAAGTTCACAGTCCTTCAACCTACAGTTGTTGGACACTGTGTGTAGACAAAGAACTTCCCTTCTAACTATTTTGATTTTGTGATTTCCAAAAAGCCTTGTCAAGTCATGTAGCAGTGAATATCTGTGAATTCCAAAATAGCCTGACCAGTGTGCTCTGTGTTTTGCAGTCTTCTGGAGCTTTCTTGAGGGTAAGAACAGTAACTGGATCCGAGGTTCTATTTGGTCCCACTTGCCAAGAAAGTGGCCATTGAGTATTTGTTGTGGCCATTTAATTCTCAATAAAGGTCACCCCAGTTGCTGCTAGTGAGCTTAAGCAAATACCTGTGCTACTGATATTGATGTTTGTATTATGTTCTTGAAGTGAATTGACGTTCCCCCTAAGCCTGACCTCCTCTCCAGCAAATCTGTGGTTGCAATGATGGCAGTGATTTTCTTTCCCCAAGAACTTCAAATTCAGTTTCTCAGGATTGCCTTTGAAAGATTTTCCCCTGCTTTTTTTTTTTTCTTTCTTTCTAATATCTTATGTGAACAGTTCTTACCAGCTTATTAGAACTCTTTAAAATGGAATCCCTGAGTATATCTGTGAAATGCATTCTTTTCCAAGACAAACTGTCATGGGAGCTATTTAGAGCCTATATCATTCTGTTTCAGAGGTGAATGATGCACTTTTCCAAGCATATTCTTAACTCAAACAACAAAAGCCTGCAAGTTTACTGACTATTTCCAGACCCAGGCAGTTTGTCAGTGACCTGTATCTCTTCAGGATCTTCTCTCGCACCAACAGCCCTCCAGAAGCATCCTTGGAATTTCCAGAGTGAGTCCTCAGCATGTTGAAGCCACTGGCATGACCCTAGGTCTACTGGTGTCCAGGGAAAGTCTTTTTCTCTGTGTTAAAGTTACTCCTGCTGTACACCTTGGTTAAAATATTTGGAATTCCTAAGCTAATATAATCAAGAAGAGACTTCTAGGTTTCAAAGATCCAAGTTCAAATCTAAACATCAGGAAGGCTAGGAAGTAAGTCTCTAGGGTTTGGAATGCATTACAGATGTGCAAGTCTTTGGGTGTATGGGGCACACAAAGCCCGCCTCTCACTGGGGGGAGGCAGAGGCTAGGGGAGAAAAGAGAAACACTCCCAGGGAACTCAATTCAGGCAGGTACCCAGTATCTACACTGGATCTTGTTGATTAGATGGGACAAGAGGTTTCCCATGGCAATTCCCTGATATTAATCAGCTGTGACGGGGAAAGTGATAGCCACATGATTCATGAATGTGTGTAACCAAACTGTCCCAGGCACAGTTTACAGGGTCACATAGAAACCAGTCTCTGAGGTCAGGTTTCATGCTGCTGCATGTGCTGTCCTCTAAGCAGATGGAAAGAGAAGCATAATAATAATACCCCCACCCATGATTCAACACTAGTTAGGAAGGAATTTGTTAGGGGTATAAGATGAAGTGGTTTTTTTTTTCCTTTCTTCTCCTAGGACAAGAATAGAAAGCTCATAATTTTACTTGGATTTCATTGAAGGTAGACTGGTATTATTTAATTAATTTGGATCTTATAGGGCTTCTCAGATTCACAGCTGACTTACCTGGTTTGTAAATTAGTTATTTTAAAACTTGAGTGATGCACATTCCATAGTTCAATGTGGGAAGAATTTAGAAGGGGAAACAATGACCCATGGTGTAAGGCCATAGGCACGTCAAAATCTGAATCTGTACTAATTAAAATAACTTCCTCTTGAATCTCAGATTACCTTGGGAAAATGTATGATTTTCTGTACCAGCATTTCAAAACATTTAAGCTTCTGTAATGCCTGCTTGATTTAATTCCAAATGCATTACCTTCTACAGATAGAACATGAGAACAGGGATTGACTTTGTAAGTACTATAGATCAAATGAGGCCCAGTGACTTACCCAAGCTAAGAAGTTACAAAGCCAAGACCAGAAAATCAGAATACAGGTCTTTATTTTCTGAGCAAGTTTACCTTAGTTTTCATTCCCTTTGGCTGCCCAAACAGTGTTAAATTTTGAAGTGATATGTTTATTAATTGGATTCTACTTCAGAGTCATTCAGTCTTATATTTTACTCTTTTTTTTTTTTTTACAAATAGTACAGGAAAGAAATGTTGATATGACAGTTTCTGCTTTGTTATTTACAGGTTACATACACAAAGCACATACAAAATTGAAGTCACTTTAGTGTGCCTTTATAGTGTTAGGTTTAGGAATCTTAGTAGAATAGACATGTTTATAAATGTTCTTTGATTTTTTTTTAGTAAATCTAGTGTTATTATAAGAAAGTGCTCTTCAAGTTAGTAGTCAAAAAATTTGCTTTCCTATAAGCATAGGCTTAGAATAAGCTGAAACCAGATTTAGGCAGGCTTATCAACTGAAGTTCAGGAGGCATCGCGATCTAATTTTAACACATTTCTATTTTGACAGTTAAGTTAGTAAATTCATTACTTTAAAATGGATTCTATTAAGAATGATATATTAAACAATGAGATTTTTTAATCCAACATAAGTTTTGCCCTGTATTTTCAACTAGTCCCACAATTGGTAGGGAAAGGCCCTGGTTTATAATGAGACAGTTGCTTTTACTCTTTTTGTTTATTTTTGGATTTTATTTTCAAGTAATACTATTATATTTTTGCTTGTAGAGAAATTATGGAAGGCATCTTATCTTATTTCAGAGAATGGAAGTCCTACAGATGTTCTATGACTATGTTCAAATACTAGTTCCTTTGTGAAGCATTATTAATTTCTACTCTTGCACAGATACCGGAATAGATTCCTTCCTCTTCAGTATTTTCAAGGTTGTTTTATTACACATCTATTCTGGTACTTAATTTAAATTTCCTGTCTGAGTTCATTTATTTGTTGAGCCCCTACTATTTACTAGGTACTGGTCTAGGCCTCGGGATAGAACAGTGAATGAAATAGACTGAAGTGAGTGAAGTAGACAAAGTCTCCAATAACATGGAGATTATATTATAGTGAATAAATGAATAACCATTGAGAGGAAGACAAAACAAGGTAAGAGTTAGGGAGTATTGGAAAGAGATGGGTTATGATTTTTTATTGGGTGATTGGGGAATCCTTTGGTGGGAAGGTCACATTTGGGCAAAAATCTTAAGGAAGGGAGGAAGTGAGCCATGCAAATACTTTGAGTAAGAGCATTCCAAGCAGAGGGAAGAAAGGCCGTAAGGCAGGACTGTGCTTGGCATATTTGAAGAAGGACAAAGAGGACAGAAACATAGAGGGAGTGAGGGGGAAAGCAGGAGAGAAAATCAGGCTATGGAAAGGACTTGGCTTTCTACTCTGGTGAGATGTGAAGCCACTGGAAGGTGTTGAGCTGAGCAGTGATTGGGCTGCAGTGTTGAGAATAGACTGTTGGCAGGCAAACGGTGAAGAGGAGATGATAGTAGCTTGCCCTGGGAAGTAGTGAGAAGGGGTCATCTTCTGGATATATTTTGTGGGTAGAGCAAAATTGCAGAATTGGTGGATTGGACATGAGGAAGGTGAAAGTCACTCAATCGTGTCTGACCCTGCAACCCCATGGACTGTAGCCCACCAGGCTCCTCTGTCCATGGAATTCTCCAGGCAAGAATACTGGAGTGGGTTGCCATTCCCTTCTCCAGGGGATCTTCCCAACCCAAGGATTGAAGCTAGGTCTCCTGCACTGCAGGCAGATTCTTTACCCTCTGAGCCACCAGGGATTGGACATGGAGTATCAGAAATCAATGATGACTCCTGTGTTTCTGCCTGGAACAGCTGGAAATACGGAATTGTCAAATCCCAAGATGGGGAATGTGGTGCAAGGATTAGATGAGGGGGGCAAGATCGGGAGTTTTGTTTTGGATGTGTTAGCTATTTTTTACTTTAAAATAATTTTTAATATCGTATTCCAACAGAAAAGTGCTCATTTTAAATATTTTTTTTTAATTGGAGGGTAATTGTTTTACAATTTGTATTAGTTTCTACTGTACAACAATGTGAATCAGCCATAAGTATAGATATATCCCTTCCCTCTTCAGCCTCTCTTGTACCCCTCCCCCCCCATCCCACCCCTCTAGGTTATCATAGAGCACTGAGTTGAGCATGCTCATTGAATTTTCACAAAGCGATTGCACCAGTAACCTGCAGGTGTATCAAGGAATAAAGCACTATAGTAGACCCTTAAGTAGAGATTTCAAGTAGGCATTTGGATATACAAGCCTGTAGTCCAGAGGAGAAATAAATTTGAGATTTATCAGCATTATAGATATTGGTTAAAGGCATGAAACAAGATGAAATCACCAAGGAAGTAGATGTGGATAGAGAGAAGAGGTTTGAGGACTAAGCTTTGGGAACATCCAACATTTAATGACTGAGGAGATGAAGTGTACATAAATGGTCAGTCGTGTCCAACTCTTTGCGATCCCATGGACTGTAGCCCACCAGGCTCCTCTGTCTGAAAGAAAAACATAATGAAAATAGATATGGGGGTTCTGATTTGGTTAGGAAAGGCATATCTGAGGAAGTGGTATTTTAGTCGAAGGTTGAAGGATGGAAAAGAATTATCCAAAATAAAATTGGGGGAAGTATTAGTTTGATAGGACTGCCATAACAAAATACTGTAAGCCAGGTGGCTTAAAACAACAGAATTTTATTCTCTTGCAGTTCTGGAAGTTAGAAGTCAGAAATCTAGGTGCAGCAAAGCCAGGCTCTGTCTGAAGTCTCTAGGTATGAATCCTTTCTTGCCTCTTCCAGCTTCTGGTAGCCCCAGGCATTCATAGGCATATGGCAGTGTAACTCCAGTCTCTGACCCTGTCTTCACATAGCCTTCTCTGTGTGCGTCTCTGTCTCCTCTCCTCTTATAAGGACATCAGTTATTGGATTTAGGGCCCACCTTAAATCCAGCATAATTTTGTCTCAAGATCCTTAACTGCAAAGCCTCTATTTCCAGAGAAGGTCACATTCTGAGATTCTGAGTAGACATGAATTTGGGGGGAACACTATTAAACCTACTACAGGGGAGGACCAGAAGGAATAATATGTCTAAAGCAGTCATGTGTGGGTGTTGACTCAAACCAACTCTCAAGGGCTGATTGTTTAATTATCAGCACTTTTGTAATTTGGTTGATTTTACAATAGTGACTTAAAATTGGCCATGATGGGAGTATTTACACCATGAAAATTGTCAAATAGTACAAATCAGATTTGTTTATTTTTCTTCTGGAGAGGCAGTTATTAGCACTCACCAGTGCACTGCTGGTTTAAAGGCCTTGAATCTAAAAATAGGTGTTTCTCACTAATTATTAGAGAAATGCAAATTAAAACTACAATGAGATACCACCTCACACTGATCAGAATGGCCATCACCAGAAAGTCTGCAAATAATAAACATTGGAGATGGTGTAGAGAAAAAGGAACCCTCCTACACTGTTGGTAGGAATGTAAATTGGTACAGCCAATCCTCAAAAAACTAAAAATAGAGCTACCATATGATCCAGCAATCTTGCTTCTGGGCATATATCTGGAAAAGACTAAAACACCAATTCAAAAAGATACATGCACCCCAGTGTTTATAGCAGCACTGTTTACAATAGCCAAACCATGGAAACAAACTAAATGTCCATTGACAGATGAATGGCTAAAGAAAATACAGTACATATACAATGGAATATTACTCAATCATAAAAAGGAATGAAATAACGCCATTTGCTGCAACACAGATGGACCTAGAGATTATTATACTAAGTGAAGTAAGTCAGAGAAAGACAAATATCATATGATATCACTGATATAGAGAATCTAAAAAGGATACAAATGAACTTATTTATAAAATAAAAATAGACTCAGAGACATTGAAAACTAACTTAAGGTTACCAAAGGTGAAAGGGATTAATATATACACACTACTATATATATAAAATAGATAAACAAGGACCTGCTGCATAGCACAGGAAACTATATTCAATTTCTTATAATAACCTGTAATGGAAAAGAATCTGAAAAAGATTCCATATATATATACATGTGTGCTAAGTCACTTTAGTCGTGTCTGACTCTTTGCAACCCTATGGACTGTAACCCACCAGGCTCCTCTGTCCATGGGATTTTCCAGGCAAGAATAATAAGAGTGGGTTGCCCTGCTCTCCTCCAGGGGATCTTTCCAACCCTGGGATCGAACCTGTGTCTCCTTAGTCTCCTGCACTGGCATGTGGGTTCTTTACCACTGTGCCACTTTGCTGTATACCAGAAAGTAACATTGTAAATCAACTATACTTCAGTAAAGCAAGACATGTATCTACTATGGCTGTACCATAATGAAGTGTGGCTAGAGGGGGAGGTGCAGACCAAGTCATACAGGTCCTTGAAAACCACAGCAAGGATTTTGGATTTTAACCCAAGTACAACTGGGTGCTATCTGAAAGTTTAAATCAGGGGAGTTGAGGTGTCAGATATGTGTTATTGTTCTAATTGTTTATATACCAGTCTTTCCTGTCAGAGAGCAAGCTCCTTTTTTTCCCTCCCTTTTTTTCTCTAAAGAGTTCAGTCTTCTTGAAAGGAATTTCATCTTCATTGTTTTTTGTATCTCCTACAAAAATTTGCACATAATAGACATGCTATAAATGCTGGTTGATCTAAAAGGAGTTTAATAAATACCATGTGCATGGGTGCATGTTCAGTCACTTCAGTCATGTCCAACTGTATGTGACCCTATGGGCTGTAGCTCACCAGGCTCATCAGTCCATAGGATTCTTCAGGCAAGAATACTGGAGTTGGTTGCTATTTCCTCCTCCAGGGGATCTTCCCATCTCAGGGATCGAACCCTCATCTCCCACATCTCCTTCATTGCAGGCAGATTCTTTACTCCTGAGCCTCCAGGGAAGCCCCTATAAATACCGCACAGATTGGTAAAAACATTGGTTAATGAAGCCAGCAGATATGATCAAACTGAAGTATATCATGGGAGAATCATAATACAGTAGTGTCATTATTGCATGCCATCCATTCAGCAGACATGCATTTAGAACTTACTGTCTACAGGCGCTGTGGGGAGATATCAGTGAAGAAGATACAGTGCTGTCTAAAAGTTGGCATCTTGTAGAAAACACAGCAAAAGACTTTGAGAGTCCCTTGTAATAAACTGTGACAAGGTAAACATTAGAGGATCTTCTGAATTGGGAGGCCTTGGGGAAACTCCCCTAGGAAACACAATTTTTAGAGAAACTGTTACTACCTTTACTGTGCTCTGAGTTCAGTATCATTCTCTAAAATGGGTGATAAGCAGGCTTGGAACAATGAAGGAACTGAAGGGCTTTGTGCTTTTGAAATGACCTTGGAGGTTTGTTATACCCACTACTTGCCCACATTCACTATTTCTGTCACCTTTATCCTTTTGTGCTGTGGTAAGCAGAATTCTAAGATGGCTCCCCATAAGCCTTACTCTTGTATAATCCTCTCTCTTTTGAGTGTGGTTGGAACCTGTGAATATGATATTACTCCTATGCTGATGTTATATAGCAAAGGGTAATTGTCCTGGGTGGGCCTGACCTCATCAGGTGAGCTCTTTAAAAGCAAATAGTGTCCTCTAACTGGCTGCCAATGAGGAAGGCAGAGATTTGAAGCATAAGAAAAAATCAAGGCAGAAAAAGAAAAATATATGATATCACTTACATGTGAAATCTAAAAAAATTATATAAATGAACTTATTTAAAAAACAGAAATAGACTCACAGACATAGAAAACAAACCAGAGGAAGTAATAGTGAGGGGGAATAATTAGGGGTTTAGGATTAACATATACACACTACTATTTATATATAAATAGATAAACAACAGGGACCTATAGTATAGCACATGGAATTATATTCAATATCTTGTAATAGACTATTTTGAAAAATAATCAGGAAAAAAAAATATCACTTTACTGTATAACTGAAGCTAACAGAATATAGTAAATTAAGTATACGTCAATTTAAAAAATGGTTTAAAAAAAGAGTCAAGGCAGTAAAAAGTTACGTGGATGTGTTTCTAAGAGTAGAACATGGCCCCCTGGTTGAGAACCAGCCAGGAAATGGGGACCCCAGTCCTCCAGCTTTACAAGTAACTGAATTTTGTCAACAATTAGAATGAGCTTGGAAGTAGATTTTGTCCCCAGAGCCTCCAGACAAAAAGCCAGTTAGGCCAATACCTGAATTTCAACCATGTCACACCCCAAGTGGAAAGCCAGCCACACTGTGCCTGACTTACAGAACTGCAAGATCCTTGATTTATGTTAAGTTGCCGCTTTTGTGGCAATTTCCTACTTAATGATAGAAAACTAATACAAGAACTTCCACTCTGGAGAGCTGGCTCAGGAACAGTGGGACAAAATTTCTTTTGCTCCTTCTGCTAAGGTGAGAAAAGGAAAGCTCAGCACTATTTTGCAGTGCAGGAGCTGAGCAGAAAGAAATGTGCATGAGGCTCCTAAGGGGACAGGAGTGACACTATTTTACAAGGTGTTATTATATATGATTATGACTTCACAACCGTCCTGTAAATTAAAATCACGTTTGCGGTTTTCTGTCCCAGTTCTTATGTGGTGTGCTGTTATGAATAAGGATCATGACATGCTGTGAGCCTTATAAGCCCTGACGCAAATCCTGGCCATGGAAATGGAGTCTAATGAGACACTGCATCATGTCCTTTCAGAATCCAAGTTACTTTCTTGGAATGTAGTTATTCTTTTTTTGCAGGTTAGGCAGGGGCTATGGAGAATGTAGGGCCTTGGAATGTAGGGCCAGACTTCTGCTATATAGACACAGTAGCTGGCACCATAGAATCCTAGTGACAATAAGAGAATCACCATGTTGCTAGAGGTTTCCAGTCTGTGCAGGGGGAATAGGTTGCCCCTTGCAAGAGTATATCTCAAAGGAGAATTTCTGATGCAGTGATCCATGATAGAAATTTGTTTTAGTTTGTTATCTATTGATATAACTGATTTAATGAAGCATGCTCAGATGAACAATGCTGTTGAGTGATAGACGGTCCATGGCTACACTTTGAGTTAGTTTTTTGATGTCCATTTTCTTCAGATCCTCCCTGAACACAAGTTCTGACTTGAATTTCTAGCTTCTCTCATATACTTAAGGTTTGGTCTCTATAGGAATAATCAATCTTACCTGATTCTATGTAAAATCAATGCACATTGTGGGTATATATGATGAGGAATGGCTTGTAAGGAATCTTTAAAGGAAACAGAAGCATCTGCCCCTTCTCCCATGCAGATGTCTTTGAAAAATAATATAATGATGACATAATATCTTTCCTTTCTATAGCACTTTCAATTCTAAAGCAGCTATTATCTCTACTTCACATAGAGAAACAGTGAAGATCAATAGCTTCCCATTGAGTGAAAAACAAATCTGAAGCTAGATATGTGAATGAGAAGAGAATTATCAGTACAGAGCACTGGACAACAATGTCAAAGGTAATGATGATGTTGAGGAGGATGATTTTGGAAGAGTGTTGGAATCAGAGGGACCATCCTGGGTGTTTAACATTGAAACTGCCTAACTCAGATAGTATTTGAATCCAGCCAAAACTGATTGGGATTTGAACCCACGGGCTGGAACTCAAACCCACTGTCTTTTTTTTAATAAAAACTTTTTAATTGTCTTTTTAAGATTTTAATTAATTTATTTTGGCTGCACTAGGTCTTTGTTGCTGTGTGCAGGCTTTTCTCTAGTTGTGGCCAGTGGAGTCTCCTCTTTGTTGCAGTGCACAGGTTTCTCATTGTGGTGACTTCTCTTGTTGTGGAGCACAGGCTTTGGGGCACACAGACTTCAGTAGTTGCAGCTCGTGGGCTCTAGAGCATGGGCTCAGTAGTTGTGGTGCATGAGCTTTTTTGCCCCGCAGCATGTGGAATCTCTCCTGGACCAGGGATTGAATCTGTGTCCCCTGTATTGGCAGGCAGATTTTTAACCTTTGGACCACCAGGGAAGTCCTCAAACCGACGATTTTGTCATTAAGATTGCACACCTGGTCTTAGAACTTAATGATCAGGTTCTTTATGTCTTAGAACTTAATAATCAGGTTCTTTATGTCTCAGCACAGAAGGAATTCAGTGAGAGGCAAAGTGATAGGTAAGAAGTGGATTTATTTAGAGAGATACACATTCCATAGACAGACTGCAGTCTGTCTCAAAAGAAAAGAGTGGCTCTTAAGCCTTCAGAATGGGAGAAAATAATAGCAAATGAAGCAACTGACAAAGAATTAATCTCAAAAATATACAAGCAACTCCTGCAGCTCAATTCCAGAAAAATAAGCAACCCAATCAAAAAATGGGCCAAAGAACTAAACAGACATTTCTCCAAAGAAGACATACAGATGGCTATTTATTTTTCCTCCCACTTAGGTTGCCCTCCGAGATTCAAAAACTTTCCCCAGACCCGCCAGTGAGAGGGTTTCCTGGTGTTTGGAAACTTCCTCTATTATGACTCCCTTCCTGGGACAGTCCTCCATCCCTAGCTCTTTTGCCTCTCTTTTTATCTTTTATATTTTGTCCTACCTCCTTTCGAAGACAATGGGCTGCTTTTCTGGGCGCCTGATGTCCTCTGCTAGCAATCAGAAGTTGTTTTGTGGAGTTTGCTCAGCATTCAAATGTTCTTCCAATGGATTTGTAGGGGAGAAAGTGGTCTCCCCGTCCTATTCCTCTGCCATCTTAGCTCCTCCCCCCTCACAGATGGCTAACAAACACATGAAAAGATGCTCAACATCACTCATTATCAGAGAAATGCAAATCAAAACCACAATGAAGTACCATCTCTTGCCAGTCAGAATGGCTGCTATCAAAAAGTCTACAAGCAATAAATGCTGGAGAGGGTGTGCAGAAAAGGGAACCCTCTTACACTGTTGGTGGGAATGCAAACTAGTACAGCCACTGTGGAGAACAGTGTGGAGATTCCTTAAAAAACTGGAAATAGACCTGCCATATGACCCAGCAATCCCACTCCTGGGCATATACACCAAGGAAACCAGAATTGAAAGAGACATGTTTACCCCAATGTTCACCGCAGCACTGTTTACAATAGCCAGGACATAGAAGCAACCTAGATGTCCATCAGCAGATGAATGAATAAGAAAGCAGTGGTACATATACACAATGGAATATTACTCAGCCATTAAAAAGAATACATTTGAATCAATTGTAATGAGATGGATGAAACTGGAGCCTATTATACAGAGCAAAGTAAGTCAGAAAGAAAAACACCAATACAGTATATTAATGCATGTATATGGGATTTACAAAGATGATAACGATGACCCTATATGCGAGACAGCAAAAAAGACACAGATGTAAAGAACAGACTGTTGGACTCTGTGGGATAAGGCGAGGGTGGGATGATTTGATAGAACAGCATTGAAACATGTATATTATCATATGTGAAATAGATCGCCAGTCCAGGTTCGATGCATGAGGCAGGGTGCTCAGGGCTGGTGCACTGGGATGACCCTGAGGGATGGGATGGGGAGGGAGGTGTGAGGGAGGTTCAGGATGGGGAACACAGGTACACCCATGACTGATTCATGTGAATGTGTGGCAAAAACCACCACAATATTGTTATTAGCCTCCAATTAAAATAAATAAATAAGAAAACACTAAAAAAAAAAGAGTGGCTTGGTTAGTTTTTATGGGCTGGGTGCTTTGATAGGCTAATGAGTGGGAGGATTATTCAAACTATTTTGGAGAAGGGCAGGGATTTCCAGAAATTGGGCCATTGCCCACTTTTTAGCCTTTTATGGTCAGCCCCGGAACTGTCATGGCACTGGTAGATGTGTCATTTAGCATATGTTAATACATTACAATGGGCCTATAATGAGGTTCAAGGTCTACTGGAAGTCAAATCTTCTGCCGTCTTGGGATGTCATCTTTATGTCATAGCCACAACAGCTATGACATTCTTTAAGGGTTGTGCCCTGCCCTCTTCCTTCCTGTTTCAATAGGGATCTTGATTAAAAAATTGTCTTTTTCATTTCTGATAATGAAATATCCACTAGTAGTGGACTGAGAAGGAAGGTTATCTCCCACTTGATAAATTCAAAGGGACAAACTAAGTTTTATTAATTTAACCCCAAACATTTCTTGCAAAAAATATTTCATGATAGTATAGGGCAAAAGAAATCTTTCCCCCCTTCCCTCCTGGGACCTGTGAATCAATTGATAAAATATTAATTAGCAGGAGAAAAAATAATTTCAATTTTATGTGTACACAGGAGAATTCACAAAGAAAAATGTAGCTTAAGTAAGTGGCCAGGTGATTGAGGCTATTATACCATCTTAGGCTAAACAATGGGACAGGGGTTTTGGGCTTCTGGGCAGGGGAGATAAATTATGGGAAGGAGAGGGGAGGAAGTGTGTAGTAAATAAGGGTTGTCTTGTATGCAGATAAGAGGTCTGAGTTGTCTTCTGAGAAGTATCTCTCTTCCTGTTGGGAGACTGTTTTATGAATGGAAATTTCCTCTGTAAATGTAAATTTCCTTTACAAAAGGGAAAATTTATACTCTATTTTCAGGCAGAGAAGGTGAGATAAAGAAATTTCCCTTTGTGTACTGGTTCTCAATTGACTCAAAATAATGTATATGCCAAAGAGGCAGATTTTAGAGTGGCACATTCTGATCTTTTCAGTAGGCACATACCAGCTTCTCTTTAGAAGTGGCTTTTTCAAAGTCATTTTATTTTGCAAATATTTTTTCCATGTATTTTTGCCTCTTTAAGTTAGAGACAGAAGAAAAAATCTATCCAGTTGATTTTGTTGTTTTTTAGTCACTCAGTTGTGTCTGTTTGTGATCCCATAAACTGTAGCTAGCCAGGCATCTCTGTCCATGGGATTTCCCAGGCAAGAATATTGGACTGGGTTGCCATTTCCTTCTCCAGGGGATCCTCCTGATCCAGGGATCAAATCCACGTCTCCTTCATTGGCAGGTGAATTCTTTACCGCTGAGCTACTAGATAGGCCGCAACTGATTTACAGCAATATTACTTTATACGTTACTTGAGGTGAGACATACCTGGGGGAATACTTGGGCAGAGACAGATCCAAGTCAGTTCATTCAACAAGTAACTATTGAACTAGCAGTGCAGATAAGGTCCCTGCCTTCATAGAGCTTACAATTTAGTGTTGAGGACAGAGCAATTTAAAAAATGAAACTTAATAAGAAAATTTAAGGTGGGAAAGGGGATTGGAATATGTCATCCCAAAATATGGCACTTTGATATGAGGGTTATTTTGAGCTGAAGGCAATTAAGAAACAGTAGACATAGGATGGGGCTTCTTCAGTGGCTCAGTGCTAAAGATCTGCCTGCAATTCAGAAGGCTCAGTGTGGACGTGGGTTCAATACCTCAGTCGGGAAGATCCCCTGGAGGGGAGGGCATGGCAACTGACTCTAGTATTCCTGCCTGGAGAATTCCATGGACAGAAGAGCCTGGTGAGCTACAGTCCATACAGTCTCAAAGAGTTGGACATGACTAATCACAGCACAGACACAGGAGGATCTTTTTGCCCTCTCCCTTTCTGCCTAAAAGCATTTCCATTTGTAAAGGTGTTTCCTTTTCACATATGAGGAAGAGGAGAATACTCTTAATCACCAGTGATGACTCATCTCTGGAGATGGCACTGACTTGAGTCTGTATAACAAACCTTACCAAACAATCCTTATCTACCAATACCTCCCCCATATATTTACCTTCTCACAAATCCCCTTTCCTTTGACTAGTTACTATTCCACAATTTATCACTCTTTTGTTAAAATGGTATCCAAGCCCCTGAGTCTACCCACCACTTTGGAGTTTTACTTCTTTTCTGTATAGCACCCCCTCAACATAAAATTAGAAATGTCAATTAAGTATGTGTGCCTTTTTCTCCTGTTAATCTATATTTTGTCTATTTAATTCACAGGCCTCAAGTACAGACCCTAAGAGGTTAAAGGAAAGGTCCTCACAGTGATAACTGTTATGAAGAAGAGGAAGTACTGACACAGGGTATTGAGGAAGTTGACTTTAGATAAGATATTTAGGGAAGGCTCCTCTGAGGAGAGGATATCTTAACTGAGACCTGTAGATGGAAAGACATAGGCCATACCAAGACCTCAGGAAATGCATTCCCGGGAGAGGGACTAACAAGCGAAACATTCTTGAGTTAGACATCAGCCTGGAGTATTTAATAGGCAGAAAGAAGACCAGAGTGGTTAGAGCAGAGTGGACGAGGTGGTGAGCTGAACTCCATGAGGTCAGTCTGCCACCAGACTATGTGGCATCTTGTAGGTGAGTGGTTCTCACACTTGAGAGAGCATCAGAGTCACTTAAGGGCCTGTTAAGCTAGCTTGCTGGGCCCTATCCCTCGAGTTTCTGATTCTGAGAATCTGGAGTAAGTCCAAGCATTTGCATCTTAGAATGGCATGAATTCTTATCATGAATGAATGAATGAATGAATGAAACCATTGATGTTTTTGAATGAAACCATTGATGTCATTGAGCCTAATTTTCTACTCGAATGTTAAACATCAATGATGAATACTTCATAGGTTGTTAAATGATCTCCTATATGTGCTAGAGCTAGGAAAACTTAAAGTCTTATGATTGTTAACAAAGATTATATTTCTGGGTTATAAACAAAGGAAATCACAAAGTAGTTGTGGGATGTGGTAAGTGAAAGGATGTAAGTAAAGACAAAGGAGAAGTCATGGAGAGTTACAGGCAGGCATGATTTTTTAAAATTAAAATTTAAAAATTTGTTGAGAGCCCAACTTGGGCAAGAGTTTAGATTTTTAGACTGAATTTTAATGGCTTCATTTTGAATTCACTTTTTCATGAAATTGTGTTTTTGGTCTTTTAAAAAATAAAATACTCTCTTAAAGGCTCAAAAGACTTTTGTCAGAGGAGACCAGTAAGCAATTCTTAAAACCTTTTTGAAGTGGAAATGATTCAAAGTACCTAATATTTCACCTGTCAGGGGCTATCTCTGATTGGACCCTTAATGCTGATAACAGCTGGGAATTTAACCTAAAGGTATTTGAGCATAATATGTGTATATGGGAAGAGTCAATATTTATTGATTTCAGATGACATAATTGAGAAAGACTGGAGATGGAAAAAAAAGGTCTCTGTGTGTGTTTGTGCGTGTGTGTATTTACATGTATGTAAGATAGGCACTAGTGGTAAAGAACCTGCCTGCCAGTGCAGGAGATGTAAGAGACACGGGTTTAATCCCTGGGTTGGGAAGATCCCTAGGAGGAGGGCATGGCAACCCACTTCAGTATTCTTGCCTGGAGAATCCCATGGACAGAGGAGCCTGGCGGGCTACAGTTCATAGGGTTGCAAAGAGTCAGACATGACTGAAGCTACTGAGCACACATGCACAGGATATTTCTGTTTCCAGTCTAATACCAGTCTGAGGAAGTCTATTTGATCTGTGGTGAAGTTGGAGAGGAGGGTGGTAGTTAAAGCACTCCTGTTTTCTTATGCCTTAAAGACTGATGTCAACCAGCCATCACACATTTCTAGAGACAGACAGATCAGTCAGTTCAGTACAGTTCAGTCACTCAGCCATGTCCAACTCTGCAACCCCATGGACTGCAGCACATCAGGCTTCCCTGTCCATCACCAACTCCTGGAGTGTGTTCAAACTCATGTGCATTGAATCAGTGATGCCATCCAACCATCTCATCCTCTGTCATCCCCTTCTCCTCCCATCTTCCATCTTTCCCAGCATCACAGTCTTTTCCAATGAGTCAGTTCTTCATATCAGATGGCCAAAGTATCGGAGCTTCAACTTCAGCATCAGTCCTTCCAAGGATTATTCAGAACTGATTTCCTTTAGGATTGACTTGTTGGATCTCCTTGCAGTCCAAGGGACTCTCAAGATCTTCTCCAACTCCATCGTTAAAAAGCATCAGTTCTTCGGTGCTCAGCCTTCTTTATAGTCCAACTCTCACATCGGTACATGACTACTGGAAAAAATATAGCTTGACTAGATGGACCTTTGTTGGCAAAGTAATGTCTCTGCTTTTTAATATGCTGTCTAGGTTGGTCATAGCTTTCCTTCTAAGGAGGAAGTGTCTTTTAATTTCGTGGCTGCAGTCACCACCTGCAGTGATTTTGGAACCCAAGAAAATAAAGTCTGTCGCTGTTTCCTTTGTTTCCCCATCTATTTGCCATCAAATGATGGGAGTGGATGCCATGATCTTTGTTTACTGAATGTTGAGTTTTAAGCCAGCTTTTTCACTCTCCGCTTTTACTTTCATCAAGAGGCTCTTTAGTTCCTCTTTGCTTTCTGTCATAACGATGGTGTCATCTGCATATGTGAGGTTATTAATATTTCTCCTGGCAATCTTGATTCCAGCTTATGCTTCATCCAGTCCCATATTTCACATGATGTACTCTGCATATAAGTTAAAGGACATACTCCTTTCTCAATGTGGAACCAGTCTGTTGTTCCACATCCAGTTCTAACTATTGCTTCCTGACCTGCATACAGGTTTCTCAGGAGGCAGGTCAGGTGGTCTGGTATTCCCATCTCTTGAAGAATTTTCCACAGTTTGTTGTGATCCACACAGTCAAAGTTTTTGGTGTAGTCAATGAAGCAGAAGTAGATGTTTTTCTGGAACTCTCTTGCTTTTTCTGTGATCCAACTGATTTTGCAATTTGATCTCTGCTTATCTGTCTTTTCTAAATCCAGCTTGAACATCCGGAATTTCTCAGTTCACATACTATTGAAGCCTTGCTTGGAGAATTTTGAGCATCACTTTGCTAGTGTGTGAGATGAGTGCAATTGTGTGGTAGTTTGAACATTCTTTGACATTGCCTTTCTTTGGGATTGGAATAAAAACTGACCTTTTCCAGTCCTGTGGCCACTGCTGAGTTTTCCATATTTGCTGGCAGATTTTGCTAGCCAAATTTTCCAAATTTGTTGAATGCAGTACTTTCACAGCATTATCTTTTAGGATCTGAAATAGCTCAGCTGGAATTCCATCACTTCCACTGGCTTTGTTCGTAATGATGCTTTCTAAGGCCCACTTGACTTCACACTCCAGGATGCCTGGCTCTAGGTGAGTGATCACACCATTGTGGTTATCTGGGCCATTAAGATCTTTTTTCTATAGTTCTTCTGTGTATTGTTGCCACCTCTTCTGAATATTTTCTGCTTCTGTTAGGTCCATACATTTACTGTCCTTTATTGTGCCCATCTTTGTGTGAAATGTTCCCTTGGTATCTCTAATTTTCTTGAAGAGATCTCCAGTCTTTCCCATTCTATTGTTTTCCTCTCTCTCTTTGCACTGATCACTTAGGAAGGCTTTCTTATCTCTTCTTGCTGTTCTTTGGAACTCTGCATTCAAATGGGTATATCTTTCCTTTTCTCCTTTGCCTTGAGCTTCTCCTCTTTTCCAGCTATTTGTAAGGCCTCCTCAGACAACCATTTTGAGTTTTTTGCATTTCTTTTTCTTGGGGATGGTCTTGATCACTGCCTCCTGCACAGAGAGAGAGAGACCCAACAATCTTTTAATTTTATGTTTGGGAAATCCTGATATGTCTTGTTTTGCTAACTGCTTAATGTAAGCCCAAGTGTTTTATGTTTGAACTGTTTGAAATTAGGACATGATGGCCAAGGGACTTTCTCACTTTTAAGGCAAGGGTAGATTCCTATCTCATAGGAATAATGTCCAAGTCATGTTTTGTGCCTGTGAGCCAGATGAGAGTTTCGAGATATATCTGAAATAGCCTGCCAAATCCTCCTCCACTCATGTTTTCAAGAGAGAGGACAGGGTTGGGAAGGCTTTGCTTGGGTTTTCCTTATTGGAATTAGATATTCCAGGAACCTGTCACACTTTCAATTCTGATCAATTGACAGGGATTAATGAGACTGACACCTATATAGTGGCTTCCCAGGTGGAATAGTGGTAAAGAATCTGCCTGCCAGTGCAGGAGACACAAGAGGCATGGGTTGGATCCCTGGGTCCAGAAGATCCCCTGGAGGAGGGCATGGCAACTCACTCTATTATTCTTGCCTGGAGAATCCCATGGACAGAGGAGCCTGGTGGCTACAGTCCATGGGGCTGCAAATAGTCAAACCCCATGACTGAGCGACTGAGCACACACACCTAGATAGGTGGGTTGGGTACCAGGAGCAAAACAGGGGTGATGTTAGAAGTAGTGGGCTGGTGTTGCCAGCCAAAGAATGTCACTCACCGTCTGGCTGTGCAAGAGTTGGGTCATTATTCACTATAGTTGCTAACCTTTAACACTCTCCTGAAAGGAGTTCAGGGTGGAGATCAAGAATGAGGCACTCTGTGCTCTGGAAAAACTGGCAGAACAGGCCTTCAGATAGTTAGATACTTTCAGGAGCAATTTTTTATGAACTCCAATTCTTTCACTTTCCCGTACTTAGAAAAACACTAAACACTAACCCTGGAGTGGGCACCTTATCCCTTCTCCAGTGGATCTTCCCAACCCAGGAATTGAACTGGGGTCTCCTGCACTGCAGGTGGTTTCTTTACCAACTGAGCTATCAGGGAAGGCCATACTTAGAAAAGCACTAAAATAATTAAGATATCTGTCCCTTAGGACTAGCAGCAACTTTCTGCTGAGATGTGTGCTTGGTTGCATTTATTCCCTTCACCAAGATCACATATATACTGACATCTCTCCCCACATCTTTGGAACAGTTCCTTAGGGTTATCTGATAGGTTGTGTCCCAAGGTCCTGGAGCACACTGAATACACTTGACATACAGCTTTTACTTTGTGTTTTTCTTTTTCTGTCAAAAGTGTCAAAGGGCAGACTTTAACCAAAGTTTGGCTTGAAGCCCTCTCCTTCATCCCAGATGCAGTAGGCCCCACATGATGGTGGAAGAGGGTTTGAGTAGGACTCAGTTTATTTAGATTATTGGCTCCATTGTGGTATCATCTTGAAGAAACTTTTTTTTGTTTTCTATTGTGTAGAATAAATACCTACCTGATATCATGTTCTTTTGACATTTTTCTCATGTGTCCAACGGCTACATAATGTGCTTTTCCCCTGGGAGGTTGTACTGGAGGACTCATTCTCCTCATGCCTCATCTCACCTCTCTGCCTGCTCTCAAAACTCCACTGAGTCAGCTTCCATGAAGGAGGTCATTCCAGGATGGATGATTTGTGGTGCAGGTACTCCTGGTGAACCACGGAGGTCGTTGACAAGGAACTTGGTCTCTGGAGTCAAATGGAGCTGTGCTTCCAGGGTCTGTAACATCAGGCACCCCTGTATTAGTCAGGGTTAGGGCAACAAAACAGAAATTACTCTCAATATTTCAATCAATAAGGGTAATAACACAGAAACGTGGGTGCTTTATATGACTGTTGGAAGGACTGGAGGAACAAAGGTCAGGGAAAGCCATTGCTAGCTCTCAGAGTCACTGCTAGTTTTCAGAGACTCAGGAATTTGTTTCAGCTGTTCATAAAAGGAATTTCAGGACATTGCCACCAGTGGTTGCAGCTGCCAGCAGCATCACGGAGGGTGATAAGCAGAAAACACCTGGAGGCTCATAAAAAAAAAAAATCATATCTGTTGACATATATAGGTCTACCTGCTGGTGCCTTTTTGTCACCTTTGCTATTTTGTGCATATCCATTTCATTAGGGGAACCTAAACTGAATCCAAAATCCTGTTGCCAAGGAAATCTGGAAAATGTGGTTCCCAGATTTCTAACCCCTGAAAACCAGGCAAGGCATAGAAGGAGGTACAAGGAATGTCGAGTGCCAGCACAGTCCACCAGCACAGTTCAGCCCTGGACTGCACAGGCATTATGTCCCTGAGCCTGTGGTGTCATCAATAAAGCAGATGTCATTCAAAACTATACTATCATAAAAAAACAGTATGCAAAGTAACAGTGATGCAAAACTCAAAACCCCTTTGTCCCTTTTCCTCCACTGGAAAAATCATCTTATGATCATAGAAATCCAAAACACTTTTTGAAGGGAAAAAAAAAAAAAACCACCTTGGTGCTATTTATTCTTTTAAAATATAAGAAGAATTAAGGTATTTATAGTATTCATTTTGATCTGAAGGCAATTGAGAAGAAGTAGACACAAGAAAGGGTTTCCCCAGTGATTCAGTGGTAAAGAAACTGCCTGCAATGCAGGAGATGCTGGAGGATATGGGTTCAGTTTGTGGGTCTGGAAGATCCCCTGGAGGAGGGATGGCATGGC
The DNA here is from genome assembly GCF_019320065.1 of Cervus canadensis. Taxonomy (NCBI): domain Eukaryota; kingdom Metazoa; phylum Chordata; class Mammalia; order Artiodactyla; family Cervidae; genus Cervus; species Cervus canadensis. The sequence goes on from NC_057419.1 coordinate 40,952,935, forward strand.
AACCCACTCCAGTATTCTTGCTGGGAGAATAATCTTTAGTTAAGATGCTAAATGAGCCCAAGTTCTAACCACCTTTTTGAGTTACTCATTACTGAGTATTCCTGTATGCACATGGAATACTGTATGCACAATGCACATGTTAATGAACTATGCTCATTGTCTTTTATTAATCCGTCTTTTGTCAGTCTAATCTACAGGGCCCCAATTGAAAAACGTAGGAGGGTAGAGGAAAAAAGTTTTTCTTGTCCTACAATAATAAATGCTGATTGTAAAAAATTTCGAAAATGTCGTCAAAGACAAAAATGCATTGGACAGTTAAGGAGATGATTTTATGTAGGCTATTGCACTGGTGGAGGGGGGAGCTTCCCACGTGGTGCTAGTGGTAAAGAACCTGCCTGCCAATGCAGGAGACATAAGAGACATGAGTTCGATCCCTGGGTTAGGAAGATCTCCTAGAGAAGGGCATGGCAACTCACTCCAGTATTTTTTTTTTTCATTTATTTTTATTAGTTGGAGGCTAATTACTTTACAATATTGTAGTGGTTTTTGCCATACATTGACATGAATCAGCCATAGATTTACATGTGTTCCCCATCTTGATCCCCCCTCCAACCTCCCTCCCCATGCCATCCCTCTGGGTCTTCCCAGTGTACCAGCCCTGAGCACTTGTCTCAGGCATCCAGCCTGGGCTGGTGATCTGTTTCACACTTGATAATATATATGTTTCAAAGCTATTCTCTCAGATTGCCCCACCCTCGCCTTCTCCCACAGAGTCCAAAAGTCTGTTCCATACATCTATGTCTCTTTTTCTGTCCTGCATATAGGGTTATCATTACCATCTTTTTAAATTCCATATATATGCATTAGTATACTGTATTGGTGTTTTTCTTTCTGGCTTACTTCATTCTGTATAATGGGCTCCAGTTTCATCCATCTCATTAGAACTGATTCAAATGTATTCTTTTTAATGGCTGAGTAATATTCCATTGTGTATATGTACCATAGCTTTCTTATCCATTTGTCTGCTGATGGGCATCCAGGTTGCTTCCATGTCCTGGCTATTATAAACAGTGCTGCAATGAACATCGGGGTACACATGTCTCTTTCAGATCTGGTTTCTTCGGTGTGTATGCCCAGGAGTGGGATTGCTGGGTCATATGGCAGTTCTATTTCCAGTTTTTTAAGGAATCTCCACACTGTTCTCCATAGTGGCTGTACTAGTTTGCATTCCCACCAACAGTGTAAGAGGGT
>NC_057419.1:40956234-40974757 GCF_019320065.1 Cervus canadensis
TTTTTAATATGTTGTTGGATTCTGTTTGCTAGAATTTTGTTAAGGATTTTTGCATCTATGTTCATCAGTGATATTAGCCTATAGTTTTCTTTTTTTGTGGCATCCTTGTCTGGTTTTGGTATTAGGGTGATGGTGGCCTCATAGAATGAGTTTGGAAGTTTGCCTTCTTCTGCAATTTTCTGGAAGAGTTTGAGTAAGATAGGTGTTAGCTCTTCTCTAAATTTTTGGTAGAATTCAGCTGTGAAGCCATCTGGTCCTGGGCTTTTGTTTGCTGGAAGATTTCTGATTACAGTTTCGATTTCCATGCTTGTGATGGCTCTGTTAAGATCTTCTATTTCTTCCTGGTTCAGTTTTGGAAAGTTATACTTTTCTAAGAATTTGTCCATTTCTTCCAAGTTGTCCATTTTATTGGCATAGAGCTGCTGGTAGTAGTCTCTTATGATCCTTTGTATTTCAGTGTTGTCTGTTGTGATCTCTCCATTTTCATTTCTAATTTTGTTGATTTGGTTCTTCTCCCTTTGTTTCTTGATGAGTCTGGCTAACAGCCTGTCAATTTTATTTACCTTTTCAAAAAACCAACTTTAACTTTGTTGATTTTTGCTGTGGTCTCTTTTGTTTCTTTTGCATTTATTTCTGCCCTAATTTTTAAGATTTCTTTCCTTCTACTAACCCTGGGGTTCTTCATTTCTTCTTTCTCTAGTTGCTTTAGGTGTAGAGTTAGGTTATTTATTTGACTTTTTTCTTGTTTCTTGAGGTAAGCCTGTAATGCTATGAACCTTCCCCTTAGCACTGCTTTTACAGTGTTCCATAGGTTTTGGGTTGTTGTGTTTTCATTTTCATTCATTTCTATGCATATTTTGATTTCTTCTATGATTTGTTGGTTATTCAGAAGCATGTTATTTAGCCTCCATATGTTGGAATTTTTAATAGTTTTTTTCCTGTAATTGAGATCTAATCTTACTGCATTGTGGTCAGAAAAGATGACTGGAATGATTTCAATTTTTTTGAATTTACCAAGGCTAGATTTATGGCCCAGGAGGTGATCTATTCTGGAGAAGGTTCCATGTGCACTTGAGAAAAAGGTGAAATTGATTGTTTTGGGGCGAAATGTCCTATAGATATCAATTAGGTCTAGCTGGACCATTGTGTCATTTAAAGTTTGTGTTTCCTTGTTAATTTTCTGTTTAGTTGATCTGTCCATAGGTGTGAGTGGGGTATTAAAGTCTCCCACTATTATTGTGTTACTATTAATTTCCTCTTTCATACTCATTAGCATTTGCCTTACATATTGTGGTGCTCCTATGTTGGGTGCATATATATTTATAATTGTTTTATCTTCTTCTTGGATTGATCCTTTGATCATTATGTAGTTTCCTTCTTTGTCTCTTTTCACAGCCTTTATTTTGAAGTCTATTTTATCTGATATAAGTATTGCGACTCCTGCTTTCTTTTGGTCTCCGTTTTCATGGAATATTTTTTTCCAGCCTTTCACTTTCAGTCTGTATGTGTCCCTTGCTTTGAGGTGGGTCTCTTGTAGACAGTGTATATAGGGGTCTTGCTTTTGTATCCATTCAGCCAGTCTTTGTCTTTTGGTTGGGGCATTCAACCCATTTACATTTAAGGTAATTATTGATAAGAATGGTCCCGTTGCCATTTGCTTTGTTGTTTTGGGTTCATGTTCATACAACCTTTCTGTTTCCTGTCTAGAGAAGATCCTTTAGCATTTGTTGAAGAGCTGGTTTGGTGGTGCTGAATTCTGTCAGCTTTTGCTTGTCTGTAAAGCTTTTGAATTCTCCTTCATATCTGAATGAGATCCTTGCTGGGTACAGTAATCGAGGTTGTAGGTTATTCTCTTTCATTACTTGAAGTATGTCCTGCCATTCCCTTCTGGCCTGAAGGGTTTCTATTGATAGATCAGCTGTTATCTTTATGGGAATCCCTTTGTGTGTTATTTGTTGTTTCTCCCTTGCTGCTTTTAATATTTGTTCTTTGTGTTTGATCTTTGTTAATTTGACTAATATGTGTCTTGGGGTGTTTTGCCTTGGGTTTATCCTGTTTGGGACTCTCTGGGTTTCTTGGACTTGTGTAACTATTTCCTTCCCCATTTTAGGGAAGTTTTCAGCTATTATCTCCTCGAGTATCTTCTCATGGCCTTTCTTTTTGTCTTCTTCTTCTGGGACTCCTATGATTCGAATGTTGGGGCATTTCACATTGTCCCAGAGGTCTCTGAGGTTGTCCTCATTTCTTTTACTTCTTTTTTCCTCTCTGCTTCATTTATTTCCACCATTCTATCTTCTACCTCACTTATCCTGTCTTCTGCCTCTGTTATTAACCAACCAAGTGTTGTTTCCTTCCAGAGTGTTTTTTATCTCATTTATTGCATTATTCATTTTTAATTGACTCTTTTTTATTCCTTCTAGGTCCTTGTTAAACACTTCTTGCATCTTCTCAATCCTTGTCTCCAGGCTATTTATCTGTAACTCCATTTTGTTTTCAAGATTTTGGATAATTTTTATTATCATTCTTCTAAATTCTTTTTCAGGTAGATTCCTTATCTCCTCCTCTTTTGTTTCGTTTGGTAGGCATTTTTCATGTTCCTTTACCTGCTGGGTATTTCTATGCCTTTTCATCTTATTTAGATTGCTGTGTTTGGGGTGACCTTTCTGTATTCTGGTAGTCTGTGGTTCCTTTTTATTGTGGAGGTTTCTCCCAGTGGGTGGGGTTGGACGATTGTCTTGTCAAGGCTTCCTGGTTAGGGAAGCTTGAGTCAGTGTTCTGGTGGGTGGAGCTGGATTTCTTCTCTCTGGAGTGCAATGGAGTTTCCAGTAGTGAGTTTTGAGATGGGTCTATGGGTTTGGTGTGACTCTGGGTAGCCTGTATATTGATGCTCAGGGCTATGTTCCTGCATTGCTGGAGAATTTGCATGGTATGTCTTGCTATGGAACTTATTGACTCTTGGGTAGTGGTTGGTTTCAGTGTAGGTATGGAGGCTTTTGGGTGATCTCTTATTACTTAATGTTCCCTGTAGTCAGTAGTTCTCTGGTGTTCTCAGGTTTGGGGCTTAAGCCTCCTGCCTCTGGCTTTCAGTCTTATTCTTCCAGTAGCCTCAAGACTTCTCCATCCATACAGCACTGATAATAAAACTTCTAGGTTTATGGTGAAAAGATTATCTGCCGTGAGGGACACCCAGAGAGGTTCACAGAGTTACATGAAGAAGAGGAGAGGGAGGAAGGAGATAGAGGTGAGCAGGAGGAGAAAAAGGGAGATTCAAGAGAAGAGAGACAGATCCAGGCAGTACTGTGCTCCCTAAGTGTTCTCCGCAGCCCAGAACACCCACAGAGATTCACAGAATTGGATTGAGAAGAGGAGGGGGAGGGAGGAAATAGAGGTGATCTGGGGGAGAAAAAGGAGAGTCAGAAGGGGGAGAGAGTAATCAAACCAGTAATCACACTCCTGAAGAAAAATGGGTACTGAAGGTTGGATTCTTAAATGTCCAAAATTGATATCAAATACTGAAAAACAAAGATTAAAAATCTAGAGTAGAGATTAGACTCTTAAAAATACAATAGTAAAAAAAAAAACACAAAAAATTTAAGAAATATATATGAAGTTTGCTTTAAAAATAGGGTTCCCCCCCTTTTTTTGCAAGGTTATAGTGGGTTATAAAAATGAAAATTAAGGAGTAATAGAGGACTTTATTAAAAAAAAGTAAAAAAAAAGAAAATTTTTAATTAAAAATTAAAAATAGTAGTAAAAATATATCTAGGAATTTCTGTGGAGCTGTTGCAGGCAGTGTGGGTTCATTTCAGTTTCAGATAGCTCCTTGTTCAAGCTTACACTTCTCACTATCTATAGGCCCCTTCCAGTGTAGTCGGTGTTAACTACAGGGATTTTAATCTGTTGCACCTGTCACTTCTAAAGCGGTTCCCTTTGTTTATTTGGCTTCTGTTTGCAGGTTTCTACAGTGTCTACTTTCCGCCCTGACACAAGTGGGTGGAGGTGGTCTCTTGTTTAGGTTCGCTTGTTCAGTTGTGCTGTGGGGAGGGAGGAATGCTGCAAACAAATATCACTGGCATGTGTGGGGAGTACTTGCAGTGTTCTGGCCACACTGGGTTTGCCCCCACTCACGCCGTGTGTGCTTTCCCCATCTACACTGCTTAGGCTCCAGGCTGCTCTACAGGGAGCGGGCCCTGAGTCGTGTGCACTTCCCAGGCCTCAGCTGCTCAGGTTCAGGTTCTCGGGTACTCCACAAAGGCATAGACTTGGCTGGGCCTGCGTTTTGTGCCTTCCCAGTCGGAGCAGCTCAGGGAATCAGGAGCTTGACGAGCACACTCTCCCCAGCTACAGTGCGACTTCTCCCCTCCCCGTCCCCACCTCAGTTTCCGGGCGCCTTGTGCCTCTTCTGCGCCTTGTGTCTCTTCTGCGGAGCTGATCTCTGGCTGCGACCCTCCTGGCGGATGTCAACCATCCAGAATCTCAGGAATTCTTTGGTTAGAAACTGGAAGCCTGTTTGCAGTTTGGTAGGGGATGCCGTCTCTGAGGCCGAGTTTGCCCCTTTCCCCTCCCCCCTGCCTCCTGCCTCTGGCAGGGGATGGGCCAGTCCGCAGCCGGCTAGCTCTTCTCTGGAATTGCTCAGTCCTTCCTTTGTTCTGCAAAGGGCCGGCAGTGCCTTCGGTTAGGGCTTTTTGCAGGTTAATTCTCTCTCTCTCTTGCTATCCCACAGTTTAAGTTGCTATCTCACTTTAGCTACCTCCAATTGCCTTCAGGGCATTCAGGCCCAGTCCTTACCCTAAGCAATGCTGCCCGCTCCTCTCTGTTCAGCCCCCACTTGCTGGTGGCAGATGTGAGCATCTAGGGTACTTTTCTGCTGGGAGTTGCTTTTAGGCATGTCATCTGTGGGTTTTATTTATTTTTCCTCATGGTTAGGTTGCCCTCTGAGATTAAAAAACCTCCCCCAGACCTGCCAGTGAGAGTGTTTCCTTGTGTTTGGAAACTTCCTCTATTAGGACTCCCTTCCCAGGACGGATCTCCATCCCTAACTCTTTTGTCACTTTTTATCTTTTATATTTTGTCCTACCTCCTTTCGAAGACAATGGGCTGCTTTTCTGGGTGCCTGATGTCCTCTTCTAGCGATCAGAAGTTGTTTTGTGGAGTTTGCTCAGTGTTCAAATGATCTTTCGATGAATTTGTGGAGAAGAAAGTGGTTTCCCCGTCCTATTCCTCCGCCATCTTAGCTCCTCCCCTCACTCCAGTATTCTTGCCTGGAGAATTCCATGAACAGAGGATCCTGGTAGGTGACAGTCCATGGGATTGCAAAGAATCAGACACAACTGAAGCAACATAGCATGCACCTACATAACATTGCACTGGGGAGAATGTTCATTAATTAGGAACATCTCAAAGAAGAAAGAACACCTGAAGTTTTACGCAGGCAAGTAGTAAACAAGGGAGTCATGAGGTAGGGTAGACAGGAAGTCTTAGGGGTGTCAGGAGGAACCATGAGGAATGGTGGAGGTGGGTCTTTATCTCTGAATACCAAGGGCAGGTAGTCCTTTGCATTTATTTTTTTCTGGAAAGGGAAAGCAAATTTCTTAACTGTTGCTGCTTTCTAGGAGCACAGGGTTCAGATAAAATTCAATGCAGTCACTTTCCACTTTTGTTCAAGACAAATATCATGAGTCACTGAACAACACAGAGGTGATTTTAAACCTCCTGAGTGGAGGAAGCAGAGGTCTACAAAATAGTCTTTCCAGGACTCTTGCTGGCATTGTGCCTGTAAAACCAGTGAAACCATCTTTTGAGATTCGCTGGCAAAGGTAAGTTGTTCTAGGATCCCAGAGACCAGGCATTTCAAAAAAGGGTTGCCTCAAGTGAAAAAGGGAAACATAGAAAGTAATGTTGAGGAGTCAATAGTCAAACACTAAGGGTAACTAGTCCACTAGATTCCAAGAAATGGGTGGAGGAAAACCTTTAGCTCAAGAGTCAGACTGCAGATACTTGACAGAGATTTCTCTGTTGGCATCTCACATGTGATTATGTGAAGATGTCAGAGAAGCTTTCTGGAACACACATATAATAGTGTGTCCACATGCACCCTTTCAGGAAGCCAGAATTAGGTGAGCACCAGTCAGTTAGGCAGCACAGTTCATTGCCTTTCTTGAAGCTGTCAAGTTAGTATGGTCATGCTCTTGGCCATGTTATCCATAGTCTTGGTTACCTCTTATATAAGGGGTGCATGACCTGATCGTTTCACTGGATTTCCTTAGTGGTCCAGGCAACAGCTTGTCTATGCAGAATTCTAGCCCATGCCTGATCGCTGCTGCAATAGTGAGTCCTTCAAAGTTTATATGGAGTCTTGGCAATTTAGCTTGCAAGGTTTCTTCAGGTCCTAGGGGGAAAAGGCCAGCTGCAAGGGAGCCCAGATTTTCAACAGGGATCTGGGTAGCCAGGTTTTAGTTCTTGGTGACTCTGAGTCAGGCAGGAGGGAGAAAAACTGATTATGTTAGTTTGGAGGGTTGTAGCCAGATTTTGAAGAAAACTGGAAGAATGGACAATTTGGGCAAAAGTAATAGAATCCAGTCCAGTCTGCAAGTAAGACCCCAAACTGGTTTCTCTAGAGGGAGTGGAAGTTAATTAAGTCTTTGTCAGACAAGATGGAGTTTGTATATTTATCAGTTACCTATAATTTACAAAGAAATGCAAAATAGTTCAAAGACAATGAACAGGAGCAGAACTGTGATATAAAAGATGCAGAGTTCTCCATTGAAACAAAAATTTTCTCTGTAATACTGAGGAGTATTCACTTACTAATTCTGTGAACATTTGTTATATAATCAAGACCATAATGAATATTCAGTTCAGCATTTTGATTTATTTTTATGTGCTTTCCCCCTTAATTAGAAGAGAATTCTTTAGAAAGGGAAAATGTTATATATGTCAAGAATGGCACATCACTCTGAAAACTGAATCTATTTTCAATCCCAAAAAGTTAGCAAAGTTCAAAAATCAACAGGATGTAAATTGGGAAATAGAGGAGAAAGAAATGATATTACAAAATGCCAAATATTTATGTACTGGATGCTCACAAGTGACTTTTCGCATATTTATTTTTGCATCCCTCCAGCAGGAACATAGTCATCAACACTGAGAAGACCTTTATTGAAGTACAGGAATGAGTGTGTTTTGATATTAATTGGAAACAGAGTTTTGTCTGCTTCAGTGAAAGGAGAAGCTGAAGAAACACAGCAGCCATTGTTCCTGCTAATTTGTTGTTGTGATTCAATACAGGGTTGGGCCAAATCCAACTTTTGAGGAGAAAAAACTTTTTATCTATCCTCTTATGTTCAGTACTCAGAGACCTGCAAATTAAACTGACAATAGACAGGTAGGCAAGAAAAAAAAAATCTTTACACATAGGTATACAATAGTTCACAGAAAAATGTGACTCAGGATGGCTAAAATTTGGAGCTTACATATCATCTCAATAGGGGATAGACAGAGCGGTACCTCTGCAAGAACAAATGACTTCTTAGAAAGGGGTGGGGGCAGAGAAAGAGTACTAATGGAAACACAAATGACTTTTTGGAAAGATAAATGAGCCCTTAGGAACATAGATAGGAGTTACTATAGTTTATGACATTGTCTGTTTGAGTGTGGTATCAATTTTCCCTCTCCCAAAGAAGAGATTAGAGTTGCTCCTGTGGAGAGATTTTTGACAGTTGAGTTCCTATGGAAGGTTCTGTTTTTAGGCTGATAAGGAATTTCTGGAAATCAAATGCCTTCAGCTCAAAATAATTCTTAATGCCAGAGTGACATCCTGGTCCCTTTCAAGGCCCACTGCCTGCTTTTATAAATAAAGCTTTATTGAAGTACAGTCATGTACATTTGTTTATATGTCTGTGACTATTTTTATCATAAAAATAACAGAGATCTTATGGTTCATAAGAGCTTATGGTTCAAAGCCTAAAATATTTACTCTGGCTCTCTTCAGGGGAATTTTACTGATCCCTTGATTTTGTTGTTCAGTCGCTCAGTTGTGTCCGACTCTTTAGGACTCCATGGACCCCAGCACACCAGGCCTCCCTGTCCTTCACTATCTCCCAGAGTTTGCTCAAACTCATATCCATTGAGTCAATGATGCCAGCCAACCATCTCATCCTCTGTTGCCCCCTTCTACTGCCCTCAATTTTTCCCAGCATCAGGGTCTTTTTCAGTGAGTCAGCTCTTCACATCAGGTGGCCAAAGTATTGAGCTTCAGCTTCAGCATCAGTCCTTCCAGTGAATACTCAGGGTTGATTTCCTTTAGGATTGAGTGGCTTGATCTTCTTGATGTCTAAGGCACTCTCAAGAGTCCTCCAGCACTACAGTTCAAAAGCATCAATTCTTTGGTGCTCAGCCTTCTTTATGGTCCAACTCTCACATCCATACATGACTGCTAAAAAAACCAGAGCTTTGACTACATGGACCTTTGTCAACAAAGTGATGTCTCTGCTTTTTAATATGCTGTCTAGGTTTATCATAGCTTTTCTCCCAACGAGCAAGTGTCTTCATTTTATGACTGTAGTCAATGTCCACAGTGATTTTGGAACCCAAGAAAATAAAGTCTGTCACTGTTTCCATTTTTTCTCCATCTATTTGCCATGAAGTGATGGGACCAGATTCATTGATTTGGATATATACATATATCTGTATATAAATCCTTGATTTAGGTATATACATATATTTGTATGTTCCACATTTTGTCCCTGAAGATAAAAAATTTCATACAGATAAAAACCTTGTACACAGGAATACATTGTGTGGCCTGTCTATTGTTAATAAGCTTCAATTTAATACATGATGATTGTTATTCTTTTGAGTTCCTACTATGTGCCAGGCCCATGCTTGAAACACAATGTTTACCTCTGCTCTTTGGGGGCTTTTCTAACAGAACAAGAGGCTGGAGGGCCTATAACCTGAGGCAGCCAGTGGAAGTGTTAGAACAGAGAAGAGCTAATCAATGGAAGAGCAGACATAGTCAAGGGACAGACTCTGTGAGGATCATCAGGGAAGGATTGTGGATGACGGATGATTTAAATGATAAATGGAGCGAATTGATTGTATTGAATACATAGACAGGTAAGGATGGGAGAAAAGAACATTGCAACAGGGAGAACACATCCATTCACTCATTCATTTAGCAGATATTTATAGTACACCAAACACAGTTTCTATTTTAACAGAACTTACAGTTACCCCATAGAGTATACAGTTCATGGAATTCTCCAGGCCAGAATACTGGAGTGGGTTGCCTTTCCCTTCCCCAGGGGATCTTCCCAACCCAGGAATTGCACCCAGGTCTCCCTCATTTTGGGCAGATTCTTTACCAGCTGAGCCACAAGGGAAGCCCAAGAATACTGGAGTGGGTAGCCTATCCCTTCTCCAGGGGATCTTCCCGACCCAGGAAATGAACCAGGGTCTCCTGCATTGTAGGCAGATTCTTCACCAACTGAGCTATGGGGGAAGGCCAAAACTTACAGTAATTTGAAGCAAAAAAAAAAAAAAAAAAACCAAAAAACCGATCTAGGAGGAGAATGCAATTATTCTGGCCTAGAGAATTGCATGGACTGTATAGTCCATGGGGTCACAAAGAGTTGGACACGATTGAGCAACTTTCACTTTCATTCATTTCTGAAATGACTTTCATTTCACTTTACAGTAATTTAAAGCAAAAAAAAGCTCTAGGAGGAGATGCAAGGTGTTGTTTTAGGGACCTATTGCATTGTCTTCTTTGACTGCAGAATAGGGTGCAGGGGATGGGATATTAGGAAGCCATCTTGTCTGGAAAAATGAACAGTGATGAGATCATGGGAGGCCTTTAACACAAAACTGAGAACTGTGTTTTGCTTTTCAGTTTGTTTTGTACTGTTTTGCTTGTTTCTGGTTTGGCAATAGGGAATCACTGGAAGTTTAGAAGATGATCTGCTTTGTGTTAATAGACTGATGTGCTCTAGTAGATAAAACTCTGGCTTAATGTAAATACAGTAGGAAGAACTGGAAACAGGGAAGGAAGCCACTTCAGAGGCAAGGGTTAAGAAGGATCTTTACTAGGATACCAGTGGTCGCAACAGACAGGGAGCAGGAAGAAAACAATTGCAGAGATACAAGTATAGTAATTAGCAAACTGACAGAACATAGAGGTGTTCAGATGTTTTAAGGAAGAGAGAAATGTTACTGCTATTAGAGAGAGCAGAAGCATAGGACAGGGAGGTTGAGGTGTGGGTTATAATAGATTATTTCTCTGCTTCCCTCTGCCAAAGGACAATCTAGAACGTCACAGTTCCAAGTTGTGAATTACTTTCTTAAAAAGCTTTCAAACTAGTTATTTCCAACTCTGGTTTTGAGACTTCTCAGTCTAAGAAATTATTTGAAGCACTGTCATGATATCGTTAACCATTTTGAAACCCCCCTTTTTTTTTTTCATTTTAATTTAAACAAAAAATATCAGCTATACAACACTTTCAGGAATGGGATATATTAGCAAATAAAGATGGTAGCATTCACCTCTTCAGACATGGCAAATTGTCAGATTGTGAATTCTATTTTTCATACTGGTATTTTGGCTTTCTCTAGAGAGAACCTCTGTGATTTTTACATGCTGAATGAGTTAAGAATGGCATTGTTTTTTAATGTCTGTGAAAGAAGAGGCTGTAAAGCCCTGGGAGTGAAGAGTCAGTCTCAACAGAGGAAGGTAGAGTTGCTTAAAGGGAGGAGTCAGAAAGATATGGGCTGACTCCTGACTCTGTCATTTGCTAGTTGTGTTAACCTCTAAAGTTAGCTTGACGGGTTAGTCTCTTGTTGTCTCTGTCTCCTCATTTTAAGATGGAAATTAAAATATCTCTTTCAGATAGTTTCCATGAGAGTTAAATGATCAAATGCTGGTATGAAGTAGCCGGTGTGGTGTATGACCTTGGTCAATGCTAGCTATGCTTATATTTCTATTGGGTGTGCTCAGTCTTTGGTCCATGAGCAGGGCTGCTCTTTTCCCAGACTGGTACTCCATATGCCTCTGCCCAGTCAACCCAAAGGATTCCCATTTTTGTTTTCTGCACACTGTCAACATAGTCAGCAGAGTCTTGGTGTGAAAGCAGGAAATTCCTTTTAGAGATTTTGTCCTTCATATTCTCATTTTCTCCTTTAAGGATACTGTGTTAGTTCTGTCTCTTTGAGGGAACTTGTTTAGGGTTGGGAAAGAGAGATTTTGTTCTTGACAAGTTTGATTTTTGACTCTTCAGTGAAGTTCTGTTCCCACATTTCCAAGTCCTATGGCTAATCACTCTTAAGCTCAGGTTTTCAGAAGATTAATTTGAGGTTTACTGTCAAAATGTACTATCTAATAATTGATATTTTATAAAAGTCTATGGTGAGTTCCTATGTCTTCCCTATGGAAATTTAAAAAACTTGAAGACAACCATTCCTTCCTGCTATCATTTTATACCTTGGAAATTTGGGGTTAATCTTCTAAAAGTATATCACCAGGTGATATAAAAAAAAAAAAAAAATGCTCTCTATATCCCACAAAAGCATTGGTATTATTTAGGATTCTCCAGAGAAGCAGAACCAATAGGATAGACAGATAGGTAGATAGATATCATAGGAATTGGCTGGAGAGATAGAAAGATATCATAGGAATTGGCGCATGCAATTATGGAAGCTGAGAAGTTCCTGGTATGCTGCTTGCAAGCTAGAGAACAAGGAAACTTGGTGGTATAATTCATTCTGACTCTAAAGGCCTGAGAACCAGGAGTACCAGCATCAAGGAAAGGAGAGGATGGGTGTCTCAACTCAAGCTGACAGAGTGAACTTGCCCTTCATACCCCTTTGTGTTCCACTCAGGCCTTCAATGGGTCGGATGCTGCCCACCTGCCTCAGTGAGGGGAATTTTATTTAGACTACTGATTTGAATGTCAATCTCTTCCAGAAACACTCTCACAGACACACACAGAAATAATGCTTTGCCAGCTGTCGGGGAGTCCCTTAATTCAGTCAAGTTGACACTTAAAACAACCACAATTGGCCCTCTATTGAAGGACTTTCCACTTTCAATTGTGTGTTTTGTGGGGGAGGGGGGGAATCCCTTAAACTACGTTGCCAATAGCCAACATAGAAAATAAGGCCTTTCCTCATCCCCTCACCACTTTCATGAGCACAAGCACAATGGTGGTAACATAGATAAGAAAAGGTACCTGTCTTGTTAGATCGTTTTAAAATGCCCTCTTTTGTAGTTTCTTGGATCCTTTTGGCCTGGTTTCCATGGAATTTGGGGATGTGTGAGGAAACATGCAGGAGCTATTTGCTCTGGGCAGCTACTTGTACTCTTGGCCTTGTGATATGAGGAGTGTGGGAGGGCAGATCAAGGGCTGTGACCCTGAAACTCATGTCATTTAAAGCTGGGTAACTGATCCAAACCAAAAACTTAGAAGGAAAAAAAGGACCATGAATACTAGAATTATGGCTTCATTTAAAATTGATCATCTTTCCACAACTGGAGAAATAATTGACATAAAGAGTTACATAGATGTCAGTTGACTGTCAAAGCAAAATTGTTTCCTCCTTACCATGTTTTCAGAGACCTGGCAAATTCTGAGATTCTGGAGAGTGCTGGCCTTTGTGATAAAGAGATAAAGAGAGATGTATCTAGAACAGGATCTAGGAGGGTTTTCTTATCTTACGCCTACTTTGAATTCAGAACACAATGTGTTTAAGGATGATCAGCTGTGAGGGAGAAGTTATAAACTTTGCACCCTGCCCATCTCTATTTCTGTACTGTTTGGAGCATGCTTTTCACTAGGTGGCTCTTGGTACATTTAGGGGCAGAACGTGAGTCTCTTCATTTTCACTTGTATTAATTAAGGCGTGTTCACCTTTTATACAGTTCTCATAACTGAGTTTTAAGACCAACTAGCTGGTCTATTGTTGCAATTGTATGTATTAATTTTCTCTTCCAACTTAATTTCACTTGCATTTTTTTCTTTCTCATAAGTATTCCTTGAGGATGACATCTCTAAAAAACTCTTTATGTTTCCAGGTACCTTTGTGTGAATTAACTAACCCTGTGTTTAACTCAACAAAACACTTCAGTTCATTTGTTTAACTGTATGACAAGAGCTTTCCTCTTTTTTAGTGAGAAATAATTCTCTTCTCATCTTTTTCATTTAATATCAAACTTTCTTATTCGTCTCCGTGTTATGTAAGGGCCACAAAAAGTTACTCATGGGAGGGAAGAAACTGACCTCATTGAAGATGCCTTTAAATGGAGGAAAATGTGACATCTTTGCCACTGGCAATCATAGTTTGGACATATTAGTTTATGTTCCCTGAGATCTAGTTTTCTTGTTTTGTTTTTATTTTTTATTAAAAAAGTTATTGACTGATTTATTTGGCTGCACCAGGTCTTAGTTGTGGCATGTGAGATCTTCAGTCTTCATTGCAGTATGCAGGGTCTTTTGTTGCAGCATGTGGAATCTACTTCCCTGAGCTGGGATGGAAACCAGACTCCCTGCATTGGGAGCTCAGAATCTTAGCCACTGGACCACCAGGGAAGTCCCATGTTTTGTTTTTAAATATGAGTTTTTATAGTTTGTAAACCACCATCTCAGCTCCTGCATCCATAACACATATGTATTGCACACTCACATAGCACACACCAGTTTATTTTGTTAGTGAAATTAAGACACTGGATGGTTAGGTTTTTCAAAACCGAGTCATTTGTCTGACACTTAGGGAGAAAAAAAGCTTTGATGGGATCAGTTTGTTGCTCAAAGACAAGCATGAGGGAGTGAGCCCCACAGGTCCACAGCAGCTATCCCAGCCCTTGCTGATACATGTTACAGATTTCAGCAGAAGAAAAACCTTTCACTCAAGGACCTTGTGATAATGCCTCAAACAACTGTGGAATGATGGTTCGGCAAATCATTAATGGATGTGTTCTTCTTGTAGTCACTTATTGCTCTCACAGAAACAACAAGTCCTGTCAGTGGTTAATTGAGTACGTAAGTTCTTATTTGTAGAGACAAGATAAAGTAGTCTCTCCAAAGAAGAGTTTTCAAAAATCAAAAAGATCACCACTTGTAATAAAAAGGAAGTATGATGAAATACACTGCATAGAATTTTATAAATATTTGGCTTTAATATTGGTATCTTGGACCACCAAATATAGAGAACAGCCATTAGCAATGTTAATGATTTCAATTATATTTACATCTTATTATTCATTTCAACTAAAATTTTAAAGGTAAATCCCTTTAGTTTATCTTAATAATACTGCCTATCAGTAAGACATGATAGCAAGCTAACATTTCATGTTTGTGGCAATTTAATGCTCTTATACTTCCTTAACACAAAGCTATCTTCTGTTCATGTATTAACTGAATGGCAGACTATTATCGGTAAAAATATTATCACCCTTCTCTGTTCACTCAATGATGCATTCTGAGCACCTACTGTGGTGAGGCATAGGATCAGGCACATGAAAGAACAGTGTTCACAGTTTTTCCTATTTCCTGCTCCTGGAACATAGCTTGTTTGTGGCGTTTTTTTTTTTTTTTCTTCCTATCTCAATTCTTCATTTACTTCTGTCTTGTCCACTTATAATGCCCTCTTTTACATCTATATAAATTCTCCCCATTCCCTTAGCCCTAGTTCCAGTGTCTTCTTGGCATATCTTTTTCAAACTACCTCAGGGCTTGGTGATTTCTCCCTTCTCTAAATTCTCAGGCAGTTAATTACCGGCAGTGTTTCTTCTACCATGGTATATTTTTCTTTCTTTCATTTGCCTAATAGTTATGATTGCCCTTTCATTTCATTTGTCTAAATAGATAGGAATGGGCAAGGAATAAGCATGAATGAGGTAAAGGGACAATGTCTTATCTTTGTGTTCCTCCTAGTGACTTTCTCACAGTGCGTTCATTGCCCCTAAGAAACGATTTCAGAATTCAGCGAAGACAGTGATTCCTGGGGTAAGATCAGAAAAAGGTTCAAGGAGGTGAGATTTAATCTGTACTTAGAAAGGTAGGTAAGATTTAGTTAAGGAGAGAAGGTGGAGATTTTATTTCAAAGGAGTGTTGAATAAAAGACAAGTATGAGTTAAATTGAGGTCTTAGAGTGCATCCAACAGAAAAGTATAGTCTCGAAACTGTTAAAGCCTGCCAAGGAGATGGATGAGTTCTAGAGCATACTTGTGTACTGACCTCCTGAAGCACACAGTATTAAAACCCCAGAAAGCGGTGCAGAATAAATGATGCCCATGCAGCTATTCTTATTGGCTGCTTTTCTTCTTAGAAGACAGGCTGTGCTATATTTAACTTTCCTGGTATATATCCTTTTTCTACCTCTTTTTTTCCACCCTGATTTAAAGGATTATTTACTCAGACTATTAGGTAAGGGATTCAAAGGTCTCCCATTTCATCACAGGAAAAATTAGGAATAGCCCTCTCATGAAGATAAAAAGTCCTGTGACTCGTGTACCCTAAAAGAGGTGTCAAATCCTAGTTAAGGGTACACAGAATATGAAAGTAATTATTGACCAACGAATAAGCTTTTCCATCTTTTACTACTGGGAGAATAAGGATTACATGATATCAAAGGAGAGCATAAATTTTACTTTGCTCTTGTTTTGAGCACCATGATGAAGAATGCTTATGGGCTGTTTAGGAAAGTTTACAATGAGGTAATGTAAGATTAGGAGAGGTTATGGTGTTTGAAAGGGCTTCCCTGGTGGCTCAGATGGTA
This sequence comes from Cervus canadensis, assembly GCF_019320065.1. NCBI lineage: Eukaryota > Metazoa > Chordata > Mammalia > Artiodactyla > Cervidae > Cervus > Cervus canadensis. The sequence goes on from NC_057419.1 coordinate 40,972,003, forward strand.
AACAATCTGCCAGGAATTTGGGAGACCTGGGTTTGATCCCTCAATTGGAAAGGTCTCCCTAGAGAAGGAAATGGCAATACTTCAGTATTCCTGTCTGGGGAATTCCATGGACAGAGGAGCCTGGCAGGCTACAGTCCATGGGGTCACAAAGAGTTGGATATGACTGATGGTGTTTGAGAAATTAGGGAATTATGAATCAATAATTTTCCACTCACTAAGTTGAGGAAATTGCTCTGTAGAGCCTTCATAGTTTAATGAAAGTCACTCAGTTCGTCTATATATGAGTGAGTGTGTAAATTATCCACTAGGATTCACTTATTAGTTTGACAATTATTTATCAAAGACCTACCACGTGCCAGGCCCTGTCTTAGGTGTGGAGGATATAGCAGTTAAAGAAACAAAGACTATGCTCTCATGAAACTTACCTTCAGGTTGGAGGAGACAGACAATAAATAAATAAATAAAATCTATAATGTTTCAGGTGGTAAGAAGAAAAACAGAACAGATAAAATACCAAGTGACAGGGATGTTGGTAGTAGGGGATGGGTGCTGTTTTAGATAAGATGTGAGAGCAGACCTCTCTGATAAGGTAACATTTGAGCAGAATGGACAAGAGGAATGGAGAACAAGTACAAATAAGGGAGTCCAAGACCAATTATGTCAAATGCCAGTACAAATTCCATGCAAATGCTTTTACTTCATGTGTTTGTGCAGAGACTTAAACGAAGTGGGGAGGGGGCAAGGCCTGTGATTATCTGAGGAAAGATGTTGTAAGCATAGGAAACAGTCTGTGCAAAGCCTGAGATGAGAGTGCACTTATGAAATAGTGCAGTGAGGCAGAAGGAGCTGTAGGTACCCTTGTCAGGGAGATCCTAAAGGTCCATGGCCCTACCATAGTAAAGATTTGAATTTGTGTTTTACCAATTGTTTTCCTTATATCATTCAGTTTTTGTTTTATGTAGTTTAGTCCTCTTAATTTTTTTTTACCTGTACAAAGAGATTCAAGGCTGATATAGCTTCTTTGTAGACCATACTTTTATCAGTATAAAATATACTTCTTTGTCTAATGGTTTTTGACTGAAACTTAACTTTGTCTGATTTGATAGAATGTTTATGAAATATCTTCAACAATGCATTTATTGTAAATATTTTTAACATTTACCTCTTATGACATCAAGAATCCAGTATTTCTTTTTCTTTTAATAGAGGAATTTAAGCTCTTCCCTTTTATTATGATTGCTGATACATTTGGAGTTTTTTCAGTCATCTTATTTTGTGTTTTCTATTTGCTGTTATACCCTATTTCTTCACATTTTTCTTTCCCTTGCCCATCTATGTAAGGTCATCATAATCTGGTGTCTGATTGCCTTTCTGGTCCCATCACTAGTAACTCCTGCCTTGGCTTACTCTGCTCTGGACATACCAGTCTTGTCCATGTCTCAGGGGCTTTGCACTGGCTGTTGCTACTGTCTGGTATAGTCTTCCTCCAGAAATCCGCTTGACTTAATATTTCTCCTTCTTTACCTCTTTACACAAATGTCAACTTTCACTAAGGCTTTTTTTTCTGACCGCTATATTTATAATTGTACTCCCAATACTCTCTCTACCATTCTTTGTTTTATGTCTCTCCATAGCACTTTTTACCATTAAACATATGATGAAGGCACAGATTTTTTATCTGATTTATTTACTGCTGTATATTTAAGCCTAGCATAATGCCTGGCATATACTTCCATACTTAGTAAATATTTGTTAAGTAAATGAATGATGATTGATTGAGTAAATTAAGTTCAATAGCATTTTAAAAAATAGCAGCTGGATATTGACTGTACTCAGAACTGGGGAAATAGAGATTACTAATGAAATCACAGTTTCTGCCTGAAGGACCTTATATTTTAATGAAGGGCACCAATTTGAAAAGATACTGTCACTATATAATATTAATAGAAATAACTGGGTAATGTGGAGTCCACTAGAGTATCAGCCCTACAGAGGTGGGAAACAATTCAGGAAGCCCTCTGAAGGTGACATTGAGTATTGAAAGATGAGAAAAATTTAGCCAGAAGGAGAAGGGAAAAGCACTGCAGGAAATAAACATTGTTTTTGTTGTGGTAGTAGTTATTAAGAATGAAAAATTCCATAAGAATTGGGTGCTTCTCTCCGACATAAATCACAGCAAGATCCTCTATGACCCACCTCCCAGAATATTGGAAATAAAAGCAAAAATAAACAAATGGGACATAATTAAAATTAAAAGCTTTTGCACAACAAAGGAAACTATAAGCAAGGTGAAAAGACAGCCTTCAGAATGGGAGAAAATAGTAGCAAATGAAGAAACAGACAAAGGATTAATCTCAAAAATATACAAGCAACTCCTGCAGCTCAATTCCAGAAAAATAAATGACCCAATCAAAAAATGGGCCAGAGAACTAAACAGACATTTCTCCAAAGAAGACATACAGATGGCAAACAAACACATGAAAAGATGCTCAACATCACTCATTATTAGAGAAATGCAAATCAAAACCACAATGAGGTACCATTACACGCCAGTCAGGATGGCTGCTATCCAAAAGTCTACAAGCAATAAATGCTGGAGAGGGTGTGGAGAAAAGGGAACCCTCTTACACTGTTGGTGGGAATGCAAACTAGTACAGCCACTATGGAAAACAGTGTGGAGATTTCTTAAAAAACTGGAAATAGAACTGCCATATGACCCAGCAATCCCACTTCTGGGCATACACACTGAGGAAAC